>NC_090981.1:35495816-35500816 GCF_040807025.1 Struthio camelus | reverse complement strand
TACTTAAATCTCTCTGCTTTTCCCACTGTGTTTCTTTTTGAGTTTAACTTAATTGTTTACTGCTCAAATGTTTATACAGAATTGCTTTTGGAGTACATGTATGTGAACACATATAAATTAAAATCAAATTTCCATTTGTGTTCCATTAAAACCATACACGTTTGTTAAGGCAGTAGCAGAAATGGTATGGTGTGATTTATCTGACCAGTTACAATGTAACTTGCAAGTATTAAGCCTTCATATTTGACTTTCAGCAAACTATTATTGATAGGGTAAAATAGTTTTGAAGGATTTAGTCAAATAATTTCAAAAAATTAAAATATAGTATGATCTGCTCAGGGATATACATGAACATAAAAGGAGTTAGAATTAGTTGACTGAAGTAATTACACAGAGTTATTCCGTTGGTACTAGTGTGCTTGGCCTCATAGGGCACTGAGTGGGTTGATGGTCACCTCATCTGTTGTGAGCAACTTCAACTCCTGCCTGGCTCACAAGAAAGTGAGCCAGCGTTGTGCGGCAAGACTTAAATCCTCTTCCTGCTAGGTGACTTTTTATGGGTGGAGGAGGAAGGGAGCCTGTGGCACCCAGAAGGTTGTCTGCTTTTTTCCCCCTCCATGGTTAAAGATGTATGTCCATCTAGCCAAGAGGAATCAGCTCAAGTGTAGCATTGTTATTTGGCCTCTGTCACTGTCTTTAATCAGGGTTTATATGAAGGAGAGTTTAGATGAATAGCTTTTTCCTTTTATGAAAATTAATAAAACTGGGCTGGGCTTACTAAAATTGCTTCCGTAAAGGTCAGGCTATTCCAAAACACCTATCCTCCTCCTTGCAGAAGGAGCCGACCATTTGTTTGTTACAAAAGCAAACATCCAGATACTGCCTTTTGAAATATCTAATCATTTCATCATATGATGTATTTTTATTAAATGTTATAAAGGATAAGAATAATCCTGTTTATGTATCTTCCAAAAAAATCCTCAAACCTCGCAGAGATACTAGCTACTGGCACTAGTCTTTCATTCTAACATAGATAGTGTTTTTTACGCTGTACTGTTAGCGCTATTTTTCTTGAAGTCTATGTATTACGTGCAACAGTTGGAATTATGTATTAATAGGTCAGCTTTTGCAAAGGGCTGCCTAAACTATCCTACATTTACTTTTCAGTCTCCAATTTTATCTTGAGTTCCCAGTGATTTCTGTTTATTTTGGAAACAATATTAAAAACTTGTTGATTCTTCATATCTATCCTTATATATGTTTTGATTCAGAAATCAATGAGTGTCTCTGAGTTCAGTCTTACTTCAGGGCTAATTATAAACAGGGCATGTGTATTTGCAGTTAATAAGCTTAGATACTAGGGGAAAAATCAGTGAAAAAGATTATACCACAGATAATTAATAAAAATCAATTAGTTTGTTAATGAGTACTCTGTCATTACCCAAGGTGGCAGAAACCAGCTGGGGGGAAAAAAAGCAGTGTCCCTGAATAGGACACTTCAGAATGCCAGAGTTCTGCTGAGAATTTCAAAGGAAATAACTGTAAGAAGCAGCACTACTTGGGTTAAAACTGGCTAAATTTCCTCTTGAGATTGCGGCTCCTCTAGCTAATAAATTTAGTGAAAAAGTGATTCACCTTTAGTGTATGCTATAAAGCATTTTCTGATGCCTTAAGTACATTGCTCACTGCCCTATATTAAAAACAAAACCCATAGTTGTAAATGTCAATGACTAGGATTGTTAGAGCTCTTGCATCTCCTCGCTTTAGTGTAAAAGCTGGAAACACCCATTACCTCTTAGATGACTTTAGGATAACATTTTGCATTCAGATATATAAATGGCATAAAGTCAAACACGATCTGACAGAGAAATGCAAAATGCCTCCAAATAGTCCTTGGACTAAAATGGAAAAGTTCAATGGCAATGCTTATCCATTTGCAAATATATTTTTGTAACACAAGGGATACATTGTGTTGCTATCACCTTTCTGATACTTTGTCCATTCACTGTGAAGCAGCTGTTAATTAAGATCTGTGCAGAAACAAAAATTTATAGATTCATATACGTACATTCAGCCATGTAATTTATCTTTGACACTTTTTGTGGGTATATCTAGAGAGAAATAGGTATCTTTTAATTTTAATAGATATTTCAGTAGCAACAGTGGGGAGGTAACTTGAGTTTGAGCCCAATATATGTAACCCAAATTTCATCATCATTTTCAGGAAGCACTGGAGAATAGCTTGATGTAGAAAGATAAAATGTTGATAAAAGTTAATTTTTTTTATTGGTCAGGACAGATGCAGATGTATGCCACAGCAAGAGAATTCCTTTTTTTTTTGGTTACTGTAGAGGGCTATAAACCATCACTTCAAGCAATATTTTGTGTGTGAACAGAATGCAGTATTGTTATGCATAGTAAAAAAAAACTGGCTGAAAATTTAAAAATCACAGTCTTTATAAATGCAATGTAATGATTAAAAAGCTGGGCTGGGACTGTGAAGAACCCTATATTTTGCTGACTTTCAGGTTTTCTTTATTTCTCTGTACCTTGGTTTCCTTTTTCTAGAAATGGTGATAACAATAGCATTCTCTGAAAACCTTATTTATACTGTACTTCAAAGACTTGTTGTTAGCTCTTAAATACTAATGGGATAGAATTTGTTGGTCTATTTGACTGTTAATTGTTTGAAGGACCTTTTAAAAATTGCTGTCTATTAAAAAAACATAAGCCTAGCAGATCAAATACCGTGCGCATAGTTTCTTCATTACACTGCTTGCCATCATATGTATTTTATTATTAAGCTGTGTACCAATGGCAGATAAAAGCTGTCAATGTAATCTTTGTGTAAAATTAAATGTTCAAACTAGGTGCATGCTTTATGTAAACATGGAACTTTTCAGTTTTATCTTCCAGTTCTATATTTATAAAATTATGGCTATTTCCATATGAAACATCTCAAGTTTTAACAAATTGTGCCAAGCTTAGTGTGTTTTTGTGAAAAATCGCATAATGGAAATAGCGGAGAGCTGTGAATGATTGTGTTCCTGGAAATACACTGTACCTTTAACATTTTTAGTGGTAGAGTTAAATTTTCTGTTTTTAACCTCCAGTAATCTAGGAAGCAATGGACTACTTTAATGTGATTCTTGGCACTCATTAACCCTTGATTACCTTTTCCATCAAACAGCAGGAGCAAGTCCTTGGCATTTATTAGCTATTGATAACTGTTTAAGGCCAGTGAAGTACAGCACCTCATGTTGCCTGTTGAAGCCTCAAGCTGTGGAAATATCTTGTGAGGTATCAAGCTTAGTGTGTGCAATGGAATGCATACAGCACGGTTAATTTGGAAATTGAGACTAATTTGCCTAATCGTGTATAGTTTCAGATTTATGTAGACTGCTCAATGATCTACTTCTGAATGATTATTGTATTTTTGTGATATTTGCATGCATCACGTAATGTGCTCCAGATTCATTAAAGTTGACAAGCTGATAGTAATGTTATATGGACAGTACTATTCATGTTCATATCTCTTATTTGATAGCTTATATTATTATTGCAGTAAACAGCATCTCATAGGAGTATTTGAAGTGGAATTTATTGAGAAAAGAGCATTTTATTAATACATCTGTTCATATTCTGTGGATGTAACTATAAAATGTGGATTTTCTGGATATCTTGATTTGTACAGTATTTTCCATATATAAAAGGAGGTGTGGTACAAAAGCATCTTCACTTGTGACTTTTGACAAAGGTGGCTGATAAAATAAACAAAATTAGATTTTGCTGGAAAAGATCACATTAAGATTTTTGTAGCTGTGGTGGTCTCTGGAGGAAAAGGGGGACAAAGCTTTTAGAAAGAGAGAATATCCTTCATTATCTGTTACTTGATGAAGTGATGCAACTGGAAGAATGAACGCTTTGGAAAGCTTATCCTTTCTCCTCCCTACCCCAATGATATTCTGTCTAATAAGTATTACCTCTTCCTACAAACCTTAGGATGCTGTAATATATTATTCATAGCAAATTATTTCCTCAGCAGTAATCATTATGATCAATATGTTAACCAGAGGTGGCTACTAGATCTGACGACTCTTTCATTGCTTACATTCAATGTGAACTTTAATTTGCTTAATGGTTTTGCATTTCTCATGCCACGTAAGGAGTTTTTGGGTTCAGGTATTCCCTGCAACTCTGGCAAAGTACTTAAGTGCATACTGAACTTCAGTTCTTAAACCTTGTGCATGCTGGCTAGCACTGTTGTTCTTTCCTTTGCTTCCTCCTCTCATAAAACAAAATTAGTTATTGAACAACATTTTGGTAGCATAAACCAAATGCAGTCGCATTCATTTCAAGTTTTTGCTTAAACTGCAAATTTCTTTCTGTCCTGCTTTGGGAATTGACAATCAATGCCCTTAGGATGGTGGGGGTTTTTTGTGGGTTTTTACCTCGACAAATTTCAAGGTAATTACACTAACCTAGTGCTGAATCTTTTAAGATCAAATTAGATCTCTCTATTTCACTGTTCTTTACATCCAGATTGGAGACTTGTACCCTTTGTTCCTTTTCCCTACTTCTCACCTACTTTTTTTTTTAAACCTACTTTTTAGAGTTACTTTAAGTATAGAAGGAGAGATCTTCAGATACTTCTGCTGCCTGTCAATGCCATTATTTATATGTTCTACTAACACTCTTACACCTGAGCGTTAGGTATTTGCTGGGAACTGAGGCTGACAAATGGGTGGATGTCTGTGTGCATGTTTACTGTGAGAAAGTGAGTAATATCAAGCTATTTAATGTTAAAGCATTGTCTCCTGTAAACCGCTAACTCTTGCAAGCTGCTGACTGGTGATACAATTTTACGTTGCCCCTTTTGTGATTTCCTTAGAACAGCAAGTGCAAGGTTTGTAGGGAGATGTAAACCTTTTATTAGACGTGTACAAACTCCCTCCATTAGTGAACATCAAGTGAAGTACGAAAAGGGGATCCCTGGTTTG
>NC_090981.1:35465816-35490816 GCF_040807025.1 Struthio camelus | reverse complement strand
CTGTTTAAATGAAGCGTGCTGAATATGCCCTGTTTGCTAACTGGCCAACCATGCAATGCCTTTCATTACTGAATCTGATTCTTGCAATGAATATGATAAAAGATATGCTGGCTGATGGACTTAGATTAACAATGAAGCTAGTAATTGTCCGGAAATATATATTTAATTCATAAAAAGTCTTAAATCATGACATAATGATGGGGAGGTTTTTAAAAGAAAATGAAATACTAGTAATCACAAAATAATTGAGAATGTTGGAACTATTATTTTTCTTGACAGTATAAAACTTTTTACCATTTCTTTGCTGACATGTATAATTTTCATTATATTCACATACATAAAATTAATTTGCGTAGAAATTTTTCTAGAAAGCAACCACACCATAGAGGCAGGTCAGAAGTATGAAAATAATGCATGGAGAATTTTTTTTAAGAGAATTAAAATTTTGTACGGAGTAATATAACACATAATTCGATAGCTCATAATGTAACCAGACATAATAGGATGAAACTAAGGTAAGGGAGGTGGTTGACTGTGTATTTAAAAGGGGGAGGGGAGAAATCAGTGTCTCAAACTGGATTCTGAAATGTTCTTCCAAATAATATTGTTGGAGCCATACTGGCAGTATTTCTAATTATACTGGAAAAATATTTCGTATGCAGCAGAAATTATTTGTTAATAATAATTTTCCAAGTCTTGGCAGTATTACCTTATTCATTGGACTTTTATTCTTCTAAGTGTTCTGAGTTACCTATAAAGTCATCTTTAAACTGTTTGGGCTTAAATCATGAGTCCTTCTGGCAGGACTTTGAACTGTAGTTGCTGAGTCAAAGATATAACTTTATTTTGCTAGTGGCTCTGAATCTTTTTTTTCCTCCTCAACGCAGAGGAGATTAGGCACTGGTATTCTGATTGTTTAGGGTTTCGCGTTGCTCTGAATTTTTTTTAAGTGGATCAGAAGTGCACTCAGATGCTCCTCAAGTGGGAGGAGAGGCAGAAAATGTTGGCAATGGTTGTCTATCTGACAGTAATTCTCTCTGTTTTTACCTAAATTCCTGGGGCAACTTTTTATGTGGGTTACTCCTTGAATTCAGCCTAATTCAGGCTGGTTTGGAACCCAGGGATTGCTACTATTCTTTTCTTCTTTCTTTTGCTGTTTGTTGTCAACCTTCCTTTCCAAGTTAATGTATTGTATCTAATGGTCTTGGATTAAGTTTTGTTTCTGTTAGCAGTGGAATTTGTTGAGTTCTGTTTTGATATTCTTACCAAGCTGGAACAATTGCTATCTGTAATGAATTGTGATCATCAGCTGCCCTAAGACTGGTTTATAAGCAGTCTGATTCTGGGATTATTTAGCGCTACTGGATGATGGGATTTTAACACAAGTGTTGTGAGCCCACAACCTTTTGACTTGTTTAGTTGTCTTAATAAGATGAATCACAGCCTGCTGGTCTGTGAAGAGGAATGTTTTATATTTTCTTATGCGTAGGCTTCTTTCCTGAAGCATGAGAAGCCCTTTTTATGTTTTCCTTTCAGATCTACAAACCTTTCCTTGAACAATTATCCTGTTCTTTAATTGTCTGTAGAATCATTCGTAATACTGGCCCTTCTCAAACAGCCCAATGACTTTAGATATTTCCAAGTGATCCATGTCTGTTGGTACAAACTTTAGGTAACAGTTCTTTCATCAGTGCAGAAGAGCTTGCACCAGATGTGTTGGAGCTATTCCATAAAAGAAAATAGTTAACCTTGTGGAATAACATCTTCAGCTGTGAACAAACATGAGAAACTGCAGTTCCAAGCATCTTCTGTGCCCCTTGCTGAGGTATAAGTACCTTAAAATAGAAGCTTATACTGGAGCACCTTCTGAATCAGAACTGTCGTGTTAGCAACATAATGCGGTGACCTGTTAAATACTGAAGACAAATACTGTTACATAAAGTGCTCTACTAGAATTGGTTATCTTATATCACATTAGATGTTATTCTTTTATGCTTAAGTTCCACAATTTGGGAATAGATGCAGCACAAGAGATGGTCCAGCTGTTAGGTT
Organism: Struthio camelus; assembly: GCF_040807025.1. NCBI lineage: Eukaryota > Metazoa > Chordata > Aves > Struthioniformes > Struthionidae > Struthio > Struthio camelus. Next base: position 35,488,764 of record NC_090981.1, on the reverse strand, counting down.
GCTTTAAAAGCAATAATACCTAACAGATCTTTTCACTCTCAATGAACCTGGACGGCTTTACAGTTCATGTTAAAGCAGAATACCCTGAATTTTAAGAACGGATAAGTCTGTCTGTACTTTAATGCCCTATGATTCTTCTTTTTTCCCTCCCGCAGCATCTCCGATTATTTCTTTTTACAAACAGTTATTTGAACATATTATGTGATATGAGTACTACTTCTAATGCAAAATATGCAGTCATCAAGTTGTTAGAGCAGAGATGGTGTTTAATGACTACATGGAACAAGAGTTTAGGGGGAACTACTTCATTTAACTTCATTTAATTCTACCTGCTAGACCTTGTTTTAAGTAGTGAAGAAAATTTTATGTAAGTATATGTAAAATATTTCACTAACGTGTTTTTACAACCAACCTACCTAGTTTTTGTGGGGTTTCTTACTAATTACAGTGAAATTTGTAAAACCTATATGTTACTCTTCCTTAAATATTCCTGTTTTGAAAATGTTAGGGAGAAGTACCAAAGAAAAGCTGCAAGGTAAAATATAACTGAAGAAAAAAATAAGCTCTTGGCGTTTAGGTGCTTTACTCAAAAATTTCCAAAGCATATAGTTGCATGTAGTGAAAGGGTACGCTTGCAAGTCTACTTGCTTTTTCTGAATCACTAATTTGTGATTTGTACCAGGAGGTGCATAGGCACCCCATGCAGCTCCACTTGGACTTGTTCTGGAGCCGCAGTCTTGCGAGGACTGTGGTGTAGACATACTGACACTAGCTGTGGACTCGGAGCTGAAACCTAGAGGCTCAGATGCAACATGGACATGGCTAGGGCTATATAGACTCTAAGCTGTTAAGTTTTTGTGATGCTGCCTAGCCTACCAACTGGCAGGTAGGCTTTCAGAGATCTGTGTTAACCCTCTTTCACTGAGTGGTATAAACATGAGTTTAGGCATATTTTTCCATGGTGTGAATTAAGTACTTTTGATGTGAAGTACAGTACTTTTGCACAGACTATTCACATATATGGAGAAGTGTGTGGCCGTCCCAGAAAGCTTACATTTTGATCAACCCTAAAGTTAAAAGCTTTATCTTCTGCTGCAAACTATTATGTTTTTCTCAGATTCCTGGGTTGCTGTCTCGGCGATAAAAATGCAATGTTTAGGTATGGAATGTGTATTCTTCAGGGATAGCAATGGTGTTACTTCCTAAGAGGCAGAATTCAACTCTTTAACAAACTTGAACAAGCTCTTAGCCTGTAATCCTTTATAATTTTAGGAAACAAAATTATGGAAGTATGAGTTTACTCCCATTTCTAACTTCAGACATCATGAAGGTTTGCAGAAAACAAGGGTACAGGAAATAATATAGTTAATCTCTTAGAACAGTTAAAAGCACACAGACCTCAGATGACTGTAGAAATCAGGTGCCTACTGCACTCTAACCTCTCTCTGCATTATTTACTAGTTTAAGATTGTATTAGAAATGCTGTACTCCCCAAGAGCTGATATGTGTTAATCGTTAATGTATCTAGAAGGGTGTAAAATTGAGACTATTTTTTGATAAACATTCCACAGTTTGAATGCAAATTTGAATCCTTTTATGCTCTTCCTTCTGAGAGAGTCCAGCGGAGGGCTACAAAGATGATGAGGGGACTGGAGCATCTCTCCAATGAAGAAAGGCTGAGAGAGCTGGGCCCGTTTAGCCTGGGGAAGAGAAGACTGAGAGGGGATCTCATCAGTGTGTACAAGTCTCTGAAGGAGGGGGGGGGATGTCAAGAGGATGAGGCCGGTCTCTTCTCCGTGGTGCCCAGCAACAGGCACAAACTGAACCACAGGAAGTTCCACCTAAACCTGAGAAAAAACTTTTCCTGTGAGGGTGACAGAGCACTGGCACAGGTTGTCCAGAGAGGTAGTGGAGTCTCCTTCCCTGGAGATATTCAAAACCCGTCTGGATGTGATTCTGGGCAATATGCTCTAGAGGTCCCTGCTTGAGCAGGGGGGTTGGACTGGATGATCTCCGGAGGTCCCTTCCAACCTCAACCATTCTGTGATTCTGCAGCTTTCTCAGGTCTTTTTTTTTTCTTGTTCAGTATTCCTCCCAACCCTCAGCTGAATTGTCATCACAGTCTGAATTGTCATCCCACTGTGTCAGTCAGAGGATGTTGTTGAGGTGTTCAGCCCCTCTCTTTGAAGGGGCTAAGACAAGCAAATTTCTGGCCTATTTCATTATCTGTGTATGACACCTGACTGATGCAAAGGCAGCAATAACTGAAAAATTGCCTATTGCTTTAGAAGGAATGGGACATCCCCTGCAAGACATCCAGCTCTGTAGAGCCAGTGTTCTTACAGACACACAGCTTTAAACAGCTACTTATGGTGTTAAATTAAGAGCTGTTATTGTTCGGTCAAGCCAAGAACAACTGTGTAACAGTACTACAAGTTCCAAATTCTTCTCTTTCAGCCAAACCCAGACCAATTTCCAGCCTAATATTCTTAAGCTATTTATAAAGTCTGTAGGAACTTTCTTTTCCCCTGAGATGCCACTGAGGAATCACTATTGTTCTTGCATCATATTACGTTTGAAGACAAAAATAACTATCTTCTGCCTTCCATTGTGGAAAGGAGAAAAAAACCCCACCTGACTTAGCCTTCTAATGCAAGTACTACTACTTCTCCCTAGCGTGAGAAAGAAAAATACCTCTTGTTCCCCCTTAATCCCCCTTAAGATCCCTCTTGTTCACTGTGAAATCTGTTCTCCATCCTACTGTTATTGGAATGTCCTGCTTGAAGGGATTATTTTGTTTTAGTTTTTGAAAGATTGATGATTTTGCAACATATGACATTTGCCACTAATGATGTGCAAATAGCCCAGGAATATAGGTGTGAATCTGCCCGCATCTTCCTGTTCAACAGCTGTGCAGTTCTAAGCTCTTCAGACCTTTCTCTCAGTTCATCATACCCATAAAACTATAGCTGTGCTATGAAAGGAAATCCAAGGGCTTACTCAGAGCAAGAGCAGAGAGGGATACTGCAGTTATGTAACATCCACAAAAATCTTCGTTTCCTCTGTAGCAGTTCAGTCTATTCTCTGCTTTCCAAGTATACTATTTACCACCCTTCCTAAGCAGTAAAGACGCTACAGAGGATAGCATTACTGAAATTGAAAAATCATAGCAAATGAAATGATTGCTATTTGATAGATGAATGTTTTCTGTCAAATGTGTGTTTTTGGTGGTAAAGGCTCAGCTTGTTTAGAGCAGGACAAGGGGCAAGATACTGGAGCACAGGTCAGCTACTGGAGAAAGAAAGAAGTTGGAGGTGGCTGCACTACCAGCCATCCCTGAGTCTGCAGACCATCCTTCCTCCTGCAAAAGGAGTACAGAATCAGTTTGCTGTTAGTGAATTAGTGAGGTCCACAAGTTGCTGAAGCAGGGAAGGGGAAAAAGAGACTCTTTCCCCTCTCTCCTGGAACTTACTGATTCACTGTCCAAAAGGTCACTAGTGACATTTGCTAGTCTCATAGTACTTTTTGATGCTATCGTCAGTATTGTGAAGGGTGCAATGATTCTACCCATCACTAATTGGACTTCCTTAGTGCATTTATAGTATGGCTTGTGCTGCGTGTCTTTTGTATTTGTGAAGACTCCATTTTTGAATGTCAGATTGCTTGCATAACTTGGAGACTAATCATAGACATTGCAGAATGCTTCACAATTAGCTTACGTATGTGAAAAAGAGAAGAGGCCTTCAGTTTAATATAAGCTTTAGAATTGCAGGAAGTTTGCACTGGCCATATTAGGTAGATCAGCTATGTCAGCACGGCAGAAAAACTCTTTCATCTGTTACTGTGGTGCTGGCACAGAGCGTGGCATGCAGGATCACAGGGACCGTGTGTTCAGTCTTTTCCCAAACCCACATCCTAAAACTTTCCTTTTGTAGTTCTGTGGCTGCTGTTTCTTGTGTAGCGTTCATGGGCTATAACTGAATGTCCATGGGAAAGAATAGATGAGATTTTCTGCCTTTCCTGTGTGGCTGGGAGAGGGATAGAGTTCAGTCCTTCCAGTCTGTTTATCCTCAATTGTTGAAGTCATTAGAAGCAAAACAAAGAAACAAAAAACTGAAATATTTCTGCCTGTGCTCTGTAGGGTGGAGGATTTGCAGCCTTTCAAATTTTTAGGAGAAAGGTTATCAATATGTAGAGTGTTTTTATTTGTCCTTGGCAGAGTACTTTCAGCCTTTTATAAAGGTACTCAACTTGCCTGTGATCATGAATGAGGTAATTATGCGGTATTTGTGGTAAAAAGTTAGTGATATCACCTTCTGAATAGAAATATTTCTAGACTGGTTTATGAATACAGAAATAGATTTTTTTATATATTATAAAAAAATTCAAATTTGTTATACTCAAAAATACAGATTCTTCTATTGAAAAATGACAATGCTGATTTGAGATTTGTAGGACTTGAATAGTTCATCAAAATTGTTTGAGAAAATTTAAATATTTTTGGCAAACATTTCACACATATAGCATTGCTCTATCCTTATTTTACTGATTCCCAAGCAGTGCATATACGACTACTGTACAATGCTTGCAATATGGTATTTTTTTCTGAATGTGTTTACTTTTGGCTTGTTTATTTATTGCCAGCACTGCAGAGATAAAAATGAGAAAGCCATGAGAGAAGCCACAAAGTGAGTGAAAGTGAAATCTGAATGGGAGCTTGTTGCTGTAAATATAAATGTTTTTGAGCTAAGCTTTGAATTAAGGATCAAAACTATGGGACATTGAAAATGCAGACTTTGCAGGCCAGCAAGACTAAAGAAAGTCTTAGCAATAGTTTTGGTAACAATTAAATCACATCTAAAATGCCCAGTGAATGTTTTCAGCAGTTTGAATGTTATCAAATCTTATAAGTTAAGGCAAAGATATCTTTTTCTTTTTGCTTTCATATTCTAGTCAGTATTACGTGCTATAAAATCCTCATTTTCGTAATATGTGTGACTAATCTGCAAGCTATGTAAATGTTTTGACTCTTGCATACTTTTTCTTTTTATGTATTATAAAATAATTGCCCTGCTATCCATCATATTATAAGCCTGTGACAAACTTCACATACGTCAACAAAATGGTTTCTTTTTTGCTCATATTTTAGCTCTGATAATTGAACCTCTTCCTCTGATTTTGAAATTTTGGTCTTCTAAAGTCTGTGGGTGGGAAGGGGAAAGTTACTTATTGTAACCTCTGTAGTTTTTACTCTCTTACCAAAAACATACTAGAAAATTTAAAAAAAAAAAAAAAAAGTAAAAATTCTGTGGTAAAAAGCTCCTATTGCAAAATCATGGATATTTTTTTCTTTGTACTTTAAAATGATTTTATTTTTTAATCTCATCTTTTGAAATATAACAGTAGTTTGATTTGTCTTTAACTGTGTGGATTGACATTGTGTTTTAACAGAGCTTTTTTAAAAAAGGAATGGAATTTTGGTCCAGTCCAGTAGTCTTGTACACTAATATATTTTGGTTTGAATAGCAATATAGCACTTCTCAACAGAAATGGCATTGCATTAAAGGACTTAGGAGCTGCTTTGTTCAAGTAACTGCAATTATTTAAATAATCTCTTTGTTACATTCTGTAAGAAATATGTACTGCAAACTTAGCTACTTAAGCTTTTTAGAGTAGTGAAGTTTAAAGACCGTAGGAAAATACTTGATATACAAAACTGTCTGAACTCTAATGAGGCCGTTAGCATTTATTATCCATACGTTTTATTGAACAAAATCTCACAGGCCTGAAAGTAAGGGAGGGTACGTGTTTAAAACCATTTGATAATCTAAGGAGATAGGAAATTACTGCTTCATGTAAATTGCATCTATTTTTTTTCTAGACCACTGGCAATATTTGGTTAGAAAGGGTGAATATGGAAGCCCTTTTATAAGGGTTGAAGCAAAACTAAACAACTTTCAAGTTAGGTAGGAGTTGGAGCCAGTTGTTCTGGGTTAATTTACTTATGTTAATAAGGGAATTTAGAGGGGAGTTGATACCTGTGAAACGAGGAATAGGAAAGGGACAGGCTGTTATTGCCTGTGGAACAGCATCCAAGATTGAAGGGACATAAAGGATTAGGATGAGGTGAGCTGAGGACAGGATTTAACATGTCATTAAAGCTAAGGTGTCTGTTCCTGTTTCTAACAGTGGCTAACAGGTTAACTGCAGCTTTTTAACTTCATCTTTCAAAGAGATCCTACAAATTTGACTAAGGGTTTGAAGTAGAAGACTGATGAAGTGATTGCCTTGTGAAGAACGCTTCTCTGTTGGAAATGAAATACCAGTTTCTGTCCTCTGTTTGCATCAGCACGTTAAGTCTGCCGTGTGTGACTTCTCCCACATGGTTTGTTTGTGTTTGCTATTGTGTCTCAGTATGAGACCTCTGTGTGTGTTTTAATGGCTGTCATGTGTCAGCAGACCGCTTTTGTTGTTCTGGCAAGGTTTATTTTGGATAACACTGTTTTGTGTAAAGTTTGGGTTTTTTCCATGTTGTCTAAAGAGTAGAAGAAAGAGAGGGAAGTTTGGGGGAATATGGTTCACTTATGTAGTTCTGGAAAGTTAATCTGAAGCAGTTGCTCCAAACTTGTACTCCACTTGAGGACTGAAGCTTCTTCTGAGCAAGGTTTGGTTTATGAGGAAAGATGAGATCTTTTGTTGGACCAGCTGACAAAGCTGGACACAAACTATCCTCAGTTTGGAACCAGGAACAGCGCTGGCCCTTTGTTGTGTATTTTTTAACTTGAGAAAAATCTCTGGCAAATAGAACCCAAAATGTCATGTATCGTATTCCAAAAGCTGGCATGAAAATGACACATGGATGGGATCCCCTGTCAAAATTCCTGTCTAATCCCAGCAGAGGTGCTGGACTGTACTAAGTGAAACAGTACTGAAACAGTTTTTATGAAGATTTAGGCTGTGCAAATGAATCCTGTATAAGAAAAACTGCACTGATGGAAGAAATTCACCACAGAAATTGCATTTCAGCAACATCTTAGCAGCAGCTTTACAAATGAAACAAGAAACATGTGGAGGGGTGGGTACACAGGACACCACCTGTCCAACATGGAGTATTTCTTCTCACAACAAATGTCCACCAATAAGCTTTAATTTTAATTATTTCTACTAACAGTAAATAGAATATAAAAATCTTACACGATTTTTCAGAAGGAGTGGAAAATATTCTAAATATTTTTCAGCTTAAAGCTAACTTTTGCCAAGGATATGAACAGTGTCAATTTTGTTCAAATTTTTTTCCTATGGCACAACCTATGCGTGTATCCAAATGTTGTTTAAATACTATTGCTTATTTAAAATATATATTAACAGTGTAATACAACCCCTTTTCCCAGACAAATATTGAGTACAATATGTCATGCTCTATACTGCTTTTATTTCCTGTATTTTCTGGTTTGAATCTAGCTGTGAATGCCATATCTAGTCAAATTACATTTAGGTTTTCCAGCACTGGAATATCTTGGCTTAACTTGGACATAGAAGGTTTGAACTTGAACTCAGTGAGTATACTAATGCCTTGAACCACTGAGAATAGCCAAGCCATGCTTGGTAATAAAACCAATCTCTTTCCTGAATGTTGAATAAATAGACCTGTCATTATTTTCTTTGTAGTCAAAATGGTTTACATTTGAACTGTCTCTTGTGTTATGGTGGTTGCGTATACTCTCTCCCCTTTCTTTCCGTTTCCTTCAACTTCCCTGTATGTCCTTTTTGGCAGCAAATTTTATGCAATAAATCTGCATTACGAAATCTCATATGATTATTTTCTGCCTTTTTCAGAGAGCTAACCTGATAGCAGCACTTTCACTTGAGAATTCTCTCTACTCTTATTCATGAAAGAGGTGGTTCTTGGACTTATTAATTCTTCAAAAGTTCATCTAGTATTATGTCTGTTTGTGAAAGTCTAATACCTTCTATGGTTTTGCGAGGTAAAGTCCGCTTTGTCAGGTTAAGATACATTGGCAAGAATCTCATTTTGGGAGATTTTGAGCCATTTAGCATCTAAATAACCTTTGGGTGATGACTGAGAAGCTTGTAGACTCTGAATTCTAGCTGTTTTGATTTTTCATTATCTCTGAAAGCAAGATTTGGTACTCTACAGTATGCTCTACAGAATGTTCACTTAAGAGTGTTACGTTAGTGTGTGTAGAATTCAACTATATGGTTGTGATTTGTTTCTTTTTATTTGTTTTTTTTTTTTTTTTTTTACAAAAGCTTTAAATACATATCAGGATGCTTTATCGTTTCAGTCTTGCAAGATGAGGTAACCCTTGTAAGCTAAGCACTCCCTTTCTTCCTCCACCTCCCCTTCCTCAAAATGTAAAACTATTTGTCTAAATAAACATGGGTGAAAATGCATGTTCCCTTTTGACAAGTCAGATACATGTTTCAAATTCTGTGGGGGACGTATATCATCGAGTTATTTTAGAGTAATGCTGGGTCTCCATCCTAACATTAAACTCTCCATCCTAACATTAAACTTTGCTTTGTTTTAGCCCTCTGCATATGGTCACTTGTTTCTTTGCAGTTGGTCCAGGTGCAAGTTGAAACTGATAAGAGCTGGCAGTGTGTGTTATACTGTGAACCTTATTCAGCCTGATATTTAATTATGTTTCCATGTGGATTTGTAATGTGGATTAATAGTTTTATTTTACTCCTGTGATTAGTTTCTGTTTGTTCTAATTTCTTTTTGGCTCCTTCTTGACCTTGAGGTGAAAAAACACAGAAGATGTATTCCCTCAATTTAATGCCAGTCTGAGGTGTTTCTCCTGCATCATCAGATCAATGAAAAGTAAATAGCCTACACTTCTTGTTTCACAGTGCAGTATTGATCTTTCTTCCGCTTTTGCTTCCCTTTTTCCCTGCGTCTTGTGTCTTTCAACCCCTGGGACCGAAGTGATTGCCATAGATTGGACAAGCTAACAAGCGCATGATAAGGAACTAGTGTTTTGTGGTATATTCGCATTCACATGCTTGGTATATAAAGCCTGGACCTCTCCGCATTGAAGGAGAGGTGCCATTTTGTGTATGGCACAAGTCACTGTGAAAAAGAGCCACGGGGAAGGCACTAGAGCAGCAGAGGATTTTATTCTCCACACCGATCTTTTATTCCTACAGCTGGTGCCAAGCTGGGTGAGGACATTACTCCTCTGAAAAAGTAAGACAAGTAGCCTGCGGGGAATGCCACGAGCTGCTTTTTGCTATGGCAATGTATGGGATGGTGGCAGCCTGTGGGTAAGTCTAAACTTGATCTTGTAATGACTGTGATGTGTGTGTCAAGTCCTATTTAAATTTGGAACAGCAGAGACCTATGCAGAAAGTTGAGAAATAAAATGGGAATACATAAATTCTGGTTGGAAATGGGACATGCAGCATTGTGTAGTAAGTATATTTTGTAGTTTAGCTTTGAACTTAATATACAGAAAAAAGCTTAAGTCAGTATTTTATATAGTAAATTAACTGAATTCATCTGATAACTTTGGGGGGTTGGGGATGGTTTTGTTTTTTTTCCCTCACCTCCAGAAATATGGGAAGTATTTTTCCTTTAAATTTTAATACAGTGGCAACACCTTACTTTATGATGCTTGGAAACAGTGTCTATAGTGTCTACCTGTCCTCAAGTATGATACAGATTAAGAAATCAAATCTTTTTCAATTTTGTCTCTGGGCCCATAACTGTCCAAAGTGTTCCCTGAGATTGAAAAATGGTTAAATTAATAATTGATATTCTATTACGTTCTATACAGTCTATTGTTTCTTTCAAAGAGATAGGTATTTGTGCTGTGCAGTGCTGAAGTTTTCTGGCATTGCTTAAGGTTCGGGAGAATGCAGCTTTTTGTCTTCAGGTACTCATTAGTCCTTCGTGCTATTGGGCTGCTACCATATTAATCAGTTGTAATTTACTCTTATATCGTCCTTCACATATTTGACTTGGTTACATATACTCAGTTTAACATACTTGTTCCAAAATAGTAATCACAGATGACCTGATATAAAGCACTTTTCTTTACAGTTTGTAAAGAAAAGTTGCTATTTTGCTTCTTATATGTTAAAGGCTATAGCACTTTTCATTATTATTTTGTGTTTGTGTATAAATATTAGTACTTTATGTGTGTGTTTGTGGACATAGTATTTGTATGCATTATATTATGTTACAATAGCTAGCATGAAACCTTTTGTACTATTACAGTAGTAAACTAAATTCTGCATTCTTCTATTATTATTAACAGTACAGTGATATATGAGTTTCATATTTCCCACGGACACCACTGCAATGCGGTTTGTTGGCAGTATTTTCAGTGGTACACTTTTCTAATGTGAATCTTTGTTGTTTAACGTGCTTTAAAGGAAGTCAGTGTACACTACACAAATTATGCCTAATGTAGGAGCTATTCTATCTCTTTCTAGTTTTATGACATTTTACACTTCTTGGAGCTAGATGATTGTTCTAACCCAAGCTATTATGTAATCCTTAGGGTAACCCTGCTGCTGATTTGAACGCTATTAATTTTCTATTATAGCGTGCTAAAGATGTTCTACAGTGTGAAGCTCACCTGCATTATTGAGTCAATGACCAATTGCAGAGTTACTCTGTGGTGGTTGGAGCTTAACTCAACCCTATGGGATCTCATTTATTATTTGCAGATATTGATTCTGGAAAAAGAAAAAGCTAAGATGTGTGAATCTAATACTGACTTAGACCTAGCCTACAGCTGTTAACTCCTAATGGTCTGCTTACTATGTGTGTGTTATCTGAAGCTTGAATTTCTTTATATTTTCATGTACTACAAGCTATCTGCTGCTACCTCATAAATATTTAAAAGCTTCTATGCAACCTGTTTAGTCATATAGCATCAACTCAGATATCTGCAATATTTAAATTGAATTCAATCTTAATAATTTCCCTGATTCCTTATTAATAGAATATGGAGATTAAGAAAATACTTTAGGCAATTAAGCCTAGCACTGTGTTTTACATAATTTGCACAAGAATCTCCATGAGAAAATTCATATTAAAAGCATGCTTGAATTCCTTAAGGATTTCAAGTGTTTTTAGTGTTACGTCCTTATGAATTTGTCTTTAGGACAATGGCTGTAATTGTATAACTAATCAAGTAAGGATCTAATCTACCATTTACTGCTGTGTTTTTATTCATATGGTGACTTTCAATCTCCTCTTCTCCCTTTAAGAACTTAATATAATCATAGAAAGTGCTCTTTTTTTTTTCCATTCTTTTTTCTTCTTTCCTCAATAATTTCTCTGAACGTAACCATCTGTTATGAGGACAAACTTTTGGAAAATTTGTGGAGTTGACTCTTGTGTTCTCTAATCAGCTAAATATGCTTTACCATGGACTGTAAAGCATGCTTTGGGTTATTAATGGCTTGAATAGCCTAGAATTAGTAATATGAGGTTCTATTCAAAACAAATGTATATTTAAAAGATAGGAAAAATTAGAAATAAAATATATCCTTTACAAGGATTAACAACAACATGCTACAGTGATGCAGGAGGATTTGGAAGAACCTGGCAGATAAAACTTGTCTATGCTCCTTAGAAATGCAGCCATTAAAAGAAATGGATACCACAGAAACATTCAGAGACTGTCACAGACATGTTATAAGGCAATTCAATCTAGTCAGTTATTGTCTAAGGCAATAACTATGATACAGGAATATAAATGCAAGAAGGATCAGATTCTAATGGAATTCAGGCAAAATTCTCTAAAAGAAGGCCTAGTAATTAATAAGGGGATGGGGGTGGGGAGGGAAAAAGTCAAATGCTATTCCAGTGAACTAATACACATTTTCCAAAAAGTTCAGCAATGTAAAAAGGCATTGGTTCTGTAACATATGTCCACATTGAGTCAAAAGTGTGATGTGCCAGAGGGATGGATCTTGGGCTCTTTGAGTCCATGTCATAAACCTTTGGCACTTCAGTACAAAGGATGAAACCTGGTATTATTGCTATTAAGTATGCTGCCAGGTTGGGACTTAATGTTTCTTAGTTGTTATCACCCTAGAGGCAGCATGTATACTTGAAGTATCTCAAACACCCAGGCTTGCCACAGAACGTCAAGCAGAGAAGTAGAGTGCTTGGTTAATTCACTCCAGCGCTTGGGTTTTATTTCCAGGTTATACTGAAGAGACCCTTTCTAAAATGTTTCTAGTGATCGTTCGCTCCAAGCTGGCTATGATCTGAAATTGTTTTGTACTGTTATCTTGATCAAGAGCAAGCAATGATCTGGGCACATTGCTTTAGTTTGTGTACTTACTAATGTTTAGATGAAAAACTGGTCCAAAAACCACATGCAGTTTAGGACTGGTACTGCTCCAGGAGGTGGTTGGGAACATTTCCATTCCAGTAACTATAAAGTTCTATGTATAGTTTAAGTAAAGTACTAACGTAATCATTAATAAGTACGAGACAGTAAGTAGGGCTTTCTCATTGCAACTTAAAAGTGGTTTTTCTGAATTTAAATCGTCATGTACAAGTGTTAAAATTGGCCTTTTGACTTTATTCTGTATTATAGGAAACTTGAAGGTTTCCTATATTTGTCTCTGAATACAATATCAAAGGCATTTATAATAAGGCATCATGACTGCTAGCTTCCCTGGAAATACGAACCCATGTATCTCCCTACACCAGGGAAGTTGATACTCATGGTGGGATTTCACTTAACTTGAATCCCAGCATTAGTCTGTGCAAGTGTCTTAATGATGTTAGCTAAATGAAACACAGAAAAGTCTTTGAATATATATAAATATAGATGTGAATGTGCTTTTCATTTTATTCCTGTGCTCTAAACTCTTAAACTCAATTATGATTTTGTAAATATTTTGAATGTGGTGAATTTTTCACTTAGAGACGGACAGATAGAAAGATATCCCTTTCTGGTGTTGTAGCAATACTTGAATAAGGTCCTCCAGTGCCCAATAGGCTAATTTAAGATTCACAAGTACCTGAGAGGTGTAATGGGTGCTTTTTTTGACTCTAGCTATTCTTTGGGAATGTTTATTTCCTCTTGTGGTATATGCCTGCATCCCCTCTGGCTGGAACACATGGGTGCATGTTTGTGTGTTAAGAAGCTGGGATAAAAGGTGCTGCTCTCCCCTTGTGGATTTTCCAACAAATCTTCTGATTTGAAAACTGTTCTTATGGCTAGTGTATAAGCTAAAGTGATTTCTTCACAAAATGAAGTTATAACTGTTTTATCTTGAGGCAGGAGGCTGTCACCCTTTTTATAAAAGCCTAGGGAATAGAATGGTTGCTTAGAAAGCAGTAATACTTGTATTCAATCCTCCTTTCATTTGGAAAACATTCAAATAAGTGTCTTTCACTTAATGATTTGACTACCAAGACACAGGCTATTGGGATGAGGCCCTAAAATCTTTTAGTGCCCTCTATAGTTTATAGAGGCTCCTAATACCTTCCTGCTCTGGAGGCTCGAACTAAAGCAATGCAGAGGCTGGGTGCGTGTGCGTTTCTGAAGAAGGGCTGAGCATGCCTTCCTGCTGCTGTGCGGACACTTGGCATGGCTGGAACGTTTAGTAATGAACTCTGGGTCCAGCATATGTAAATAACAGCTTATAACAGACAAATATTGGTAGATTTTAAAGAAATCTCCCGAAAAGCATTTTACCTGAGGACTGATATCTAGTTTTTGTTCCAAAGCATAGAAGCATCAAACTCCTTAAGAATACTTCGAAAATGTTGATAACTTTACTTGGAAAACCACCAGTTTTTCCCTGTTGATTGAAAAGGGCTGAATTTTTTTTTCCTTCAAACGCTTTAAAAGAAGATGTCTTAAAGCAATCCAAACCATGGAGAATTTCACCCTGAGCGGTTTAAGTATAATAAAGGTTTACAACAGCTGAGAGCAGGTTACTATGAAAGCATTAGGCATTTCTAGGAAAAAGAACTGCTACTCTGTATCTTCTCCACCTGTATGAATGGAAGTATGTGACTTAATATTTTTGAAGCCATTTACGTTTTAATGCATTTAGTCAAAAGTATTCCAAATTTTCTAAACACACACTTAAAAATTAACGCATAAGCTGTGATTAGGTGGTTGGGATAGCAGTTAATACTTGGTAAAAGTAACTTATTAGAAAAAATGATTGTGAGATGTTGATAATTCACTCCCAAAATCAGGCATATTTATTTCTTAGTCTGAAGAAGCTACCTTCGCTGTTGCACCAGGACCTCTACCAAAAACAAAAGTAATAAAAAAAAAAAAAAGCAATAACAGATGTATGTCTGAAGATTATTGTTAAGGAAAAAGATTTTTGGTTAATCAATAATGCTCCTTAATTACAGTTCATTAATTTCAGATAATTCTTTATATTTCTGTATCACTTTGAGCTAAATAATTGATTTCCCAAGTGAGGTTTGCTTCTATTGCTTGTTATGGTCCCTGAAATACTTGATCTGTAGGCATATTTTGGAAAAGGAGGCTGTTACAAGAAACACTGAAAATTGTAAGCATGTGTGTTTTTATGTTTTGCAGCTGTTCAGGCTTAGAACACACACTTTCTTTTTTAGAATAAATATGGTTGATACAGAATTCATTACCATGTTACTATAGTAAATTTAACAAATCTGACATTTTATTATTTTAAGCAAGAATAACTTAGAGATGCTTATTTCTTTGGTTTCCCATGTTCATGGACATCTAGACTGTGTGCTATTATATATGCATAGAGTTCCACAGAACTCCAAAGGCTCTGCTGGGTACAAGTCCAGTATATATATTTCCCTTGCTGGTTTTTGGGTTCTGCTTAAACAATTTTTTTAATGCTTGTTTCTTTTTCTATTGTAAAATGAAGAGAGCACTAAGCACAGACGCTAAGTATTTTTATACAGATTTAAAGGACAAAACTAGAAAGCCTGTAAAGTTGTGTATTCCTTATTTCCATCTTTTCCGAATCTCTGTTCACAGTTCCAGCAAATAGACATCACAAGAAAAGGTATTTAATGATGACTTCTTAGAACATTAGGATTACTCAAATACAGCAATGGTTCAAAAGCCGGAGCGGGGTATTTCAGTTTTTTCCCTAATTCTGACCCTTTCATGCTTAGTAAAAGAGCAGGTGTGGGATAAAAAATTGCCACCTCTATTTGGAGTGGTTTAGAAGTCTCCGAATAGAGCTGGCCGTTTATATCTTTGGGTTGCATGAGCTGTTGAAGACTGATACTAGACTGTTGCCCAGTGCTGATCACCAGTACTGGTGTGGGGAGTGTGCTAGGGATGTATGAAGGAGGCCAAACTGGGGAGGAATCTTAGCCCTCAGCCTTGTGTTGATCCCACTAACAATCACTTTGCATCGAGTGAGACTATCTCTGGAGTGAAGTAGGCGGTTCTGCTCATCGCTGTTATTCATTAGTGAAGCTATTACTGGATAGCTTAGTTGCCACTAAAAATTGGGAAGGCCTCATGCAGAATCCTGTTAGAGGAAAATAAGGAATAAGCTTATAAAAGAGTACATTGTTTCCCTTCGAGTTTTTCCTCATCTAATTTTTCGGTACTTCTTGATTGAGGCAGGCTAGAGCTGCAACCTCTTCTGAAGATCTTCAGGAAGTAAGCCTAGTAATATAACATAGAAAATTTAATGAACCTAAAGTATCACAATTATTTCCTTCTGAATTTTTTTAGAGTGTAAATTTTGGCTTCAGATTTTTGGGTGAACGTTCTAGTTTGGATGTTATATCCAGCACTTATCTACTTTCAAATACAACATCAGGCGTTCCTTCTGACATACATCTGAAGCAAATACTGTAAGCAGCTGATTAAGTGCTCCCTCCTGCATACACCCTTTTTACCCCTTTTTTTGAGAAAATATTATATGCTGAATTGTGATGTATTGTCGTCTGAGCCACAGCATCTGTTCCGGGTTAGCGCAGGCCCTTGACAAAGTGAGATTATATAAGGACATAATGAAAAGAGCTGTAGCCTGAGCATTTACAAGAGCCAGGCTGACATATTAGTAGCTTTTATATATCTTGAGGCAATGAAAAGATCCTTATGTGCTGATGTTCTCTCCTCTTGCTTCAGTTTGTAATTACCATCAATTGTAATTTAGAATAATACAGTGATATGAAAGTTGCTTAGACTAAATTTTGTTGTAGCTGGAATTTTACATGAACGGTGATAGTATTTATATAATAAAGGCCAGGTTCTGAACTTGTTCATGTCGGATCTAATTTATTTGTTGACATTATTTTTTATTTAGTATATTTTTAATGTTTTTTTTAAGCATTACAAAATGAGTGCAGGTATAAAAACTAGCAACTAAACAAAAGGAATAGAATTCTTCCAAATTAGACTAGTGTAAGAAAGATCAGTCTCTGACCTTGAGACTCTCAGAGTAATGAAAAGCAATGATCTTTACTTTGAGCCAAAAGAAAGCATAGATGAGAAGTCACTTGAGGATGTCCTTTTCTGTGTCCTTTTATGAACAGACAATTGTTCAATTTGCTGTAAAATACACAGATATGTGTGGTTCTGTTGGCTAGTGTCCTTTTGTTCATTCTCCATCAAAGATCACGCATAGAAGGTGGATAGACAGAACTGGTGCAAGTCAGAGATATTACCTGAATCCACAGGGAGAAGCTCTGAAGTTTATACTTGGGGACCATGATAATAGACTGCATAAAAGCTTACTCATTGATGTTGAAAACAGAATGTAACATTCTCAGGCAATGAAAGGTTTGGCAAAGGGCAATACAGGACTAGAAGACTTGACTCAGACTAATTGATGAGTGTTCTATTACTAAATCTTTTCCCCTATTATTTCCATTCTGCTGAAATAATATATATTAAAAAAAAAAAACAAACTACCTCTTACAGTTGTGGTAGTGAATTTTTTTCTGGTGAACATTTGTATAAATAATATAGTTATCCTGACATATCATAACAAATATTCCCGTCGTCTTGGTTTGTGTGTAATAGCATGAAAGAACCTAACAGGTCACTTAACGCTATCCATTGCATCCTAACACTTGTAGTTAGAAAATGCTATGTACTTTTCAAAAGCTTTGAATTAGCCTCTCCACCTGCTTTTTTTAAACTTCGTAAATATAACATTAGATTATACTGAGAAATATTTAGAATGTTAGAGCTTTTGGAAACTCCACAACTTTGAAGACTAGGTATCACTTTTTCATTTTTTTTACCTAATGAAGAAATGACCAGGATAATTTTAATGTCTAGTTAGTGATATGGTGCCTTATAACCAGTTAGAATCAGGCAGCCTGAAAATAATTTCATTCGATCTTTGCTTAGAACTAACTTAACAATAGTTTCTACAAAAATTCCTGTGAATTCTAATAAATAGTTCAATTTTGCAAGAACAGATTCTTGTGTGGTGGTGGTGGTTGTTGTGTAGGTGGTGTGGATTGTGGGTTTGATTCTCCCCTGCCCCTTGCCTGTCTGTTTTATGATCTAAAGTCATAAAAGTCAAAAGATCTAAAGTCTATAGTCAATCCATCCCTCTGTTCTTGCCTGAACAGGCAGTAGACCATTGGACTCCATCTGAGAAGAAGGGCGGTGCATCTTATGACCTTCCACAGATGTACGCTCCCTTGAGAGCAGAAGAGTGTCTTCATTCGTGTATTTGGAGAGAAAGACTAGTAAAAATCTGGAAAACGGAGAACAGAGTTTGGGGCTTTGTTCTGTTAGGATAGTTGTGCTGATAGAAAAAATGTGTGGTGTTATTTACTGCAAGATTTGTGTGTGTGTGAATGGGAGTGAGGAGGAAGGTGTTTCTGTTTATTTTACAGCCTTTTGTTGTGCACTGATTTTAGTGAACTTGGCAATCTTGAGATGAACAAGAACTTGAACCAGAGTAAGGCTACTACTGCTAACTACAGGACAAACTTTCTTTCAAATAAGTATAAATGCATAGTTTTGTATATAGATGTAGAGTGTGTGTGTCTTTCTGTTTTGAACTACTTTGCACATGCAGATTCTGTAAGCTAATCCTCTGCAGAGGTAGGTCACAGAATCACAGAATGGTTGAGGTTGGAAGGGACCTCTGGAGATCATCCAGTCCAACCCCCCTGCTCAGGCAGGGTCCTCTAGAACATGTTGCCTAGGACCCTGTCCAGATGGCTTTTGAGTATCTCCAGGGAAGGAGACTCCACTACCTCTCTGGGCAACCTGTTCCAGTGCTCTGTCACCCTCACAGGAAAGAAGTTTCCTTGTGTTCAGATGGAGCTTCATGTGTTTCTGTTTGTGCCCATTGCCTTTTGCCCTATTGCTGAGAAGAGTTTGGCCCCGTTATCTCGACACCCTCTCTTCAGATACTTATACATGTCGATAAGATCCCCTGAGCTGCTGCCTATCCATTCCCAGCTCTTTCAGCCTCTCTTCATGGGAGAGATGCTCCAGTTTGTTAATCATCTTAGTAGCTGGACTCGCACTGGTAGCTCCATGTCTCTCTCGTACTGGGGAGCCCAGAACTGGACACAGTACTCCAGGTGTGGCCTCACCAGGGCTGAGGAGAGGGGCAGGATCACCTCCCTCGACCTGCTGGCAGCACTCTTCCTAAGGCAGCCGAGGATACCATTGGCCGCCTTGGCCACAAGGGCACACTGCTGGCTCATGGTCAGCATGTCCACCAGGACTCCCAGGCCCTTCTCTGCAGAGCTGCTTGTCTAGCAGATCAGTCCTGTGTTCAGAAACTGAATGTAAAGGAAAGAAACCCTTCTGCTACAAAATCAAATTGTTTTTAAAGTGAATTTGTAAGTGGGTACTTGCAGAAAATCATTTTCAAAGATTGTGCTTCACAGTCCTAGGGAGGACCTGAATTTCCTCGAAAGTGTACGTTTAAAACGACATTTGTTCTGAGTTAAGGGTCTTGCAAGTGTACTATATAAGAATGAGCAAGCTTTGGGGCTGTATTAGGACTGGGCTGTGATCATGTCTTCGTATAAGTTATTCATTTGCTCTCACGTTTATTCTTGAAAACCCATAATTTATTCATCCTAAAAAGCATTAGAGTATGAGCTGGGGCTTAAGCAGGAGGCTTCTGAAATCTAATCTCAATTATGATACATATTCATATTGTACCCTTGGGTGAGTCATTTAAGTTCCTTAGGTCAATTTTCACATCTGTACAGAATAAGCTTTTTCGGTGAGATATTATGAACGTTAGTTAGTTTGTAAAACATTTTGAAGATTAAAAAACAAGCTGCCTTAAGAATTATTGTCTCTTAAATACTGTTTTATTTTTCTTTTCCTGTGGTTTATATGTGGGTGAATGCTTCCTCTCGCTTAGGCAATGGAGAAATAATCCGTTTATCTGGATAGCCGTTCAGGACAGTAACCTAGTGCGTCTAGCTGTGATGTGTCTAATATTGATGTCATTATGAGTTTTCTACATATATTTGTCTGGATATGTGTGCTTGGGGGAAGAATATAACTGAAAAATGTGTGGAGGAAGCCATGTCATGTGCCTCAAATTTAGAGTGTATTAGTTTGGTCTAGGTTTCTTAATTTCTTTTTTCTTTGTTTAGTAGAAGCGACTGATAAACTGGTTTAACTTTTACTTTCAAAATATTAGGATGACTTCACAGAGGGATCCCAAAAGGGCCAATATGACTCTGTCACCTAAGGCGAATCCGCTCCCTTAGATCTTCATGTTCTCCCCCTATTTCCAGTTGGGCTGAATTTGTCAGCTCAAAATTTGTGGTGCTTGCAAAGGTTCATCTCCCAGGGGCCAACATCTCATGGTTCTCCTGCTCCTCTAAGGAAACTAACCAAAAAGTAGAAACCAGAAATACAAATCCTGACCATCTGAGGCTTGACTGCTTCAAATTAATGTTAGGAAATTAAAAATCAAACATGCTGCCACAAGTGTTCTTTGGCACATGCTGCCTTTGATATCAGATATTCGAAGGCATACATGAAAAGCATTAGAATACTTCAAAGTCAATGATAATAAGCCTGGCTTCATCTCACAGTCTCATGTTTTTCTATGCCTACTTTTTTTCCTCCAGTCCTGTTTACAGCCTGGTCATAATAGAGCCACCTGTTGACATTGCATAGGGAAGGCAAACTAGCTCTTCAGTGTCTCTGTCAAATATCGGAGTGAGGCAGCACAGAGTGCTGTGAAGTTATACCAGGTAGAGGCCCTAAAAGCATTCAGAAGACAAATTCTGCAAGACTGATGCAGTGTCTAGTTTCAGAACAGTTTCAACTGTTGTTCAATTTTGGCGCTGTTCTACGTTGCCACATGTAATTAAAACTACTAGGTTAGTCGTATCTTCAGTGCTAAATTGTACACTTAATTTTGACCTTTGCCTTTGTCTTACAAGGAGCTATTGTATGATTTGTTTCTTTGTGAGGGATACAGAAGAACTCCAATTAATATACAGGCAAACAGCTAAATCATAATTCTTTCTTTATTCTCTGTCCTGTTTGTCGAACATCTTTGTATGTTATTAAAATAAAATGATCTGAAACATTCTAAGTAAACCAAATATGTGTTTAACTAAGAACCCCCAATGTTAAAGATGTCTGTATTTTCAAAGAAGAAAAAGGAAAAACCTACTAAAGTATATGCGTAACTGAATTCTGAAGAGTTAGTCATGTGAACACGATTATTCATTATTTTAAGTGTTTGCAAAGTTGATGTCTTTCTGATTAAATATCTATGCTGGGTATGATTTAAGGCTTTTGTTAAAATTGCATCAGTTTTAATTATTTGTCTGAAAGCTTGTTCTTTTATTTTGAATGCCACGATTTTTGCAAAAATGACCTACCAAAAGGTCTCCTTTCAAGAAATGTAGCATTCTTGGTAGAAGTGAAAAACTTTTGCATATTAGTTAATGCTGGGTTATTTTCCAATTTGCGGTATGCTTATGAATTTTGGAGCAAGAAAAATATTCTCAAACAGTGAAAACTTCTTAATATTTTGCTTGAGTGGCTTTATAATCCTCAAAAACTGTTGCTACACCTTGTTGAGACTTTTTTTTTTTTTACAAGTAACAGATGTAAATCTCCTGCAGCTGAAAGCGCTGTTCATATAAGGTTAAATTTATTCTGCCTTGTACAACAGAGCTGGCCTCTATAAATAATTTTATTATGTTCTTTTATAAACACTTTGGAAGAAGAAAATTCTTGGTTTAACATAATAAGGTATTGCATTTTCAGTACTCAAAGAATTAGATTGAATATAGTGGCACTGAAGATTGATAATACATACATTTCTATTATGACACCTATTGTTTTTAGTGCTAGACTGCAGAGGAATGCTTCCTTAAATGCATCATTGTATAAAATATTGACCTAGAGGACTTCATTATTCAAACTGGAGAGACAGTCACTACTTAACAGTAATAAACTGTTTCTGTGTTACATCGAGAATACTTCGGAAAATATGAGAGTTGTCAAATCTCTTGAAAATCCTGTCTTTATAGTACACATGACACTAAAGCTATGGCTGTATTTTCTGCTAATAAAAGCAAAGGCACAGACAAATGTGAAGGATATCATGGTGTACTGACAGGAAACTAAGAAAAATGAGTACTTTGAGGAGCAGGAAGACAGACCAGCGACCTTGGGAAGCTTTAATAGATATAGCTACTTTTTATTTATTTATTTATTTTTAAGTGATGGGGAAAATGGGGATAATGCAATGTTAGTATAATGTTAATATGTACTAAGTTTAGGAGTATGAATTCAAATTCAGCATTAGGATTCCAAAAAACCAAAAAATGAAAAAACAGCTGAAATATAAAGCAAAAATGAGTGTTTGTAACTCTATTCTCCATACTTTTACTACTAAGTTTTTAATTAGTTTTGGTCGTGCTAGTCCTTACTTCAGCTTAGTTCTTCTCTGGTATCTGAATGATTTTTGTAATGATGTGGATGTGCACAGAATGCATGTTTCTTAGTGTTTGGTGATGGTATTTAGGGAAAGTGGATTTTAAATTCACTGACAAAAATGTGTGTTTTGGAAATATAAATAAAGAGGAGAAAAAATACTCCCATGCCTGTCACAATTAAGTGATACGGTTCAGATCTAAAAGATCAAGAACAAAATACCAGCAATGAATTTTTCATAACCAGTTCCATGTAGTGAGACTAAAATTCAAATTAATAGATAAATTCTAGTAACC
The DNA here is from genome assembly GCF_040807025.1 of Struthio camelus. Taxonomy (NCBI): domain Eukaryota; kingdom Metazoa; phylum Chordata; class Aves; order Struthioniformes; family Struthionidae; genus Struthio; species Struthio camelus. Next base: position 35,466,581 of record NC_090981.1, on the reverse strand, counting down.
AATGTAGACAATTAAGGTAGCTCCCTCGATAAATCAGATAGTGTTATCCACTCAGCTGCATGTATAACCAAAAATAAATGCTAGGAGTTTACCATCCAAGGTTGGTAAAGGATGAATGTTTTAGTAGGGCACAAAGTCCAACTGTGACTTTCAAATGAGATAAAGGGAAAGGGGTGATCAAATTCCATTGGAAGTTAGTTATAAGTTGGGGATCTATTTTTTTATAGTCTTTTGGAATATCCTATATTTCTTCTGGTTTTGGATATACAGAAATAAAATCTATTGTGTTCTGGGAAGAGTAAAAATAAAAAGCATCTGCCAAGCATCTATTACCTGACCATACCACCATACCTAGCCTAGATCCTGTTTCATAAGACATGCGCTTACCTTTACTCAGAAGGAATTTGTATCTCAAAAGTAGCTGTGAAGTCCTCACTACTGTAGTCTCCTGCAAGTAGTTGAGTTAAGAAGCATTGAAGTGACCACGATAGTGCTGTGGCCTTTGTGTGGCCACAGTCAGGAATTTATCTCGAGATTCTTGACTAGCTCTAATATTTTTTTCCCCAGGAGAAGGAAATCTAGTTGAATACCTTGCATTATATATTTAAAAAATAAAAATAAAAATCTCAGACTGGAAAATGGTTTTTTCTTTTTTTTAAAACCCCTTTTAAACATCCAATTTTCAAATGCTTTTCAGCACTATGCCTTTAACTCAATGTGGTATTCTGTTTCCTGATCTTTTTCAAGTGAAATGTATCCATATAT
>NC_090981.1:35365816-35460816 GCF_040807025.1 Struthio camelus | reverse complement strand
AAGCATGAGATATTATTAAACAGTATCTATCTGTAGAGTTTCAAGAGCAGACTTAAGCAGTGCTATGTCTTACAACCACAGGAAGAAAAATAACTTGTCAAATTCTTCTAAATCCTCTAACCCTCCCTCCTCCCCCACCCCCAGTGTCTTTAGAGCCTCAGAATCTCTGTAGAGCTTATGCCTTGTTTTCCGTGCTTCTACTGAAGAAACGTTGGGGAATTGTCACTCTCTTTTTGCAGGCTTTCTGAAGAACACGGACATAAGACATGCCCAATAGACTGAAGTTCAGGCAATTGTGCCACTTGTAAGGAGGGGGAGGCACGTACTTTAAATTATTTGGGAGGTTTAACGGAAGAGACAGTCAAGCTGGCTGGGCAGCTTAATGAATGCAGCAGTACAGAGATGATAAAAAGGCTCCAAAAAAGGCAAGTGTTTGGGGGAGAGTCCCATGTGCAAAAAGATGCTGACAGAGCGCTTCACCTTATGGTCTTGGGTAAATATCATAGAAATATCTCTTCTTCTTCTGTTTGTATACCTCCTTTTGATCAAAGAGCCTCAAAACTTTGTTTTTATCAATTAAAAACTCAAAGACTAATTTGGTTTTGAATTTCTCTATATTTAGAAGAATTTGTCATGGCAAGGTTTTCTTTTGTCTATAATACAACACCATAATAAAAAATGAAGATAGAGTTTAATCCTGCAAACACTTTGTCCGTATAGTGTCCCAGGCTTCGGCAGGACCCTGCGTGAGCATAAGGAGCTTTTTGTATGTTCAGCGATAAAGTAAACAAGTCTTATTCTGGAATCTAGTAAGGTGAAGTGTGTTCCATGAAACCCACAGAACCTGGTATGAGTGTATACTCAACAAAACCTAGCAAGAATGACTGGGACTAGTTGGCCTCTCACAGACAGTTTCTTCCTTCAGATCAAGGAAGGAAATAAATGAAGATGGAGGAGTTTTCTCATTCTAGATGTGCTGCCTGCAAGTCAACTGCTTCGAGGCTCCTTTGAGTGAAATCACTACATTGCTGCCTCTGTATAGGGGCTTGTTATATAATTTTGACCCAGTTCTTAGTAAATGCTATTAGTATGTGCTGTTGGTATTATCCTGTATTATCAAGACAGTAAGTCAAAAGTCAGTCCCATATGAGCAATATGGATTTTGTACCTCACCCAATTAAATTACTGTTTTATCTAGAATGCAGGTACTGTTCTGTCACTTAAGCAGCAAAAAAGACAAAACGAAAAAAAAATAATACAATTATGCAGAACATTTTCAAAATTGCTTACAAAGTATAATAAATTTGTCTTAAACTTGCTTTTTGAAAGTAAAAAGTCACAGGCAGGAAAGATGGAGTACAGTCTTTGTATTTTATTCAATAATGTCTTTCTGTTAATCTGCTCTGTAAACAGGAAGTAACCAGAGAAATTAGTGACTAATAACAGTAAGCTCTCTGACAGTCACTGTATTAAAATGAGTCAATAGTAATCAGAATTATGATGAAAGAGGGAAAAATCTATTCTCTCTTATCTCTAATAATTGAGTTTGATCTTTATGTTGATGAAATTATATGGAAGCACATTGTTTAAGTTGCTTAACCTTTTTGCACCTAGTTTGAGTTGGGTTTTGTGACCTTGCTTTAAAAGAGAGAGAGTTCATGTTAACATATATGGAGGTCATCCAGCCTTGAAGCGCGTTATTTGTGTTTTAACAGTTTAATAACAAGGTGAAGTGCAACACTCCAGAGAATGGCTATAATAGCTTTATTGCTTTTTCGTTATTAAAACCTCTTAAGATAATTGTTTTCAAAATTATAATATGAGCTTTTAAGAACTTCCAGTATGAGCACTGATTTATGCTGTCCATGATTCCATTTCTGCTCTGTTTCACACTGTGTTAATTTTCATTAAGTTCATTATGTTTGAGACCTCTTAAGGGATTTATTTAAAATTCATCTCTTGATTAGACACATACTGTATACTTTTACTGCTATAACAATATCTATTTTCTTTTACTAAAGATAACAAGATCTGAGTTATGGTTGTAATGCTATTCCTCAGAGTGCCTATATTAAGTCTCTCAGTGATATTAATATATTGCTGTAATTATTTTTTGATGCATGTAAAACATATAGGATTTGATGAGAAAAGATATGTTTAACATAAGCGAGGTAATGAAGTAAATCTCAGCCAGACATTTCATATTGCATGCTTCTTTTAGGTGCTATAAAAGATTAGATAAACTTCAAAATAGTAATTCAATACAATTTTAAAGGATTTAGTAAGTGAGTTCGTCAGAGTAACTCATGTAGATGTTTAATTTACAAAACAGCATTTTACAGACTGGAGTAAAGCTTTTTCCTAAAGCCATTAAATTTCTGCTTGACTTTAATAGTCTTTAAAATAAAAAAAATAGCTACACAGTAGATATTTCTTGCTTGATAATACAGAAGTGTGTCATTATTATTATTACCTGCTGGTAAAATGTATACTGGATTCATTATCAATAACTGTGGTTTGTTTTATATAGGAAGATGTAAAGCATATTTGATGGAATGAAAATCTAACAACTGGGACATATTGTAAATGTTACAGGCTATAATGGTTTCTCTCCTAGGATTAGGAATTAGCAAAATTAAAGCCATGTATTGTATATGGATAAAATATAGCTTAATTTTAGAGAAAGGAGAAAAAAGGAGATGGATAGACTGAGCTATATTTTTCAGTGCCTTAAAATGCTTATTTATCATTCTTAGGGTAAAAACATATTTTGTTAAAGTTTGTCTTTTAGCTTTAACTGCTCTTGTGGCTACCTGATGTGCTGCTTGACACTTGGCTGATGGTGAATATTAGGGGCCTTGTGAGTGTGCCCTGCTGTGGTGGTCAGGAGAGCCGATTTCAGAGCGCAGCACCTGCTGCTGCAGCCAGGGCGCTCCCTCCCCACGAGGAAGCATCCTCACAAACTACTTTCTACCAAGTAATTTACAGAATCACAAAATGGTTGAGGTTGGAGATCATCCAGTCCAACCCCCCTGCTCAGGCAGGGTCCTCTAGAACATATTGCACAGGATTGTGTCCAGGCAAGTTTTGAATATCTCCAAGGAAGGCGATTCCACAACCTCTCTGGGCAACCTGTTCCGGTGCTCTGTCACCCTCGCAGGAAAGAAGTTTTTCCTCGTGTTCAGATGGAGCTTCCTGTGTTTCAGTTTGTGCCTGTTGCCTCTTGTCCTGTTGCTGGACGCCACAGAGAAGAGGCTGGCCTCATCCTCTTGACACCCTCCCTTCAGATACTTGTGCACGTTGATGAGATCCCCTCTCAGTCTTCTCCAGGCTAAACAGGCCCAGCTCTTTCAGCCTCTCTTCATGGGAGAGATGCTCCAGTTTGTTAATCATCTTAGTAGCTGGACTCGCACTGGTAGCTCCATGTCTCTCTCGTACTGGGGAGCCCAGAACTGGACACAGTACTCCAGGTGTGGCCTCACCAGGGCTGAGGAGAGGGGCAGGATCACCTCCCTTGACTTGCTGCCAACACTCTGCCTAATGCACCCCAGGATGCAATGTGTTTGTTACTTAAACAGATTTAGTAACTCTTGATTCAAAGTAATGAATGCATTGTGAGTTTACTGATTTGGCAGTTATTGGTTCACCTCCCCCCCACCCCCCCCAAATGTCCTTGCTTTAGAGGTTTTTTGCATGAGTGAAAGTTCTAGAAACTTATCTTTTGGAAGCAGTCCATGTTCAAATGGGCTTATAACATCCAGTGTGAATGCTATTCCCATCTCTGACACCTTGCTGGAGTCTTTTGTAGTTACAGGTGTTTTCTCAGTTTTTATAAAGCATCATGGTATTAGTAACAGTGAAATTATGAAACTAACACAGAGCTTGGTAATCTATGTGGATCGCTTTCTAGTGAAACTCTTGGACTTTTCCTAGAAATATTCACCAATTCTTATTAATCTGTTTAAGGATCTATTCTTCTATGACTGTTGTGTAAGCTATTCTGATATAAACAAAAATTCAAACAAAAAGCTTTTCGTTTGTATAATCTGTGTAGAAAGTTAAGACAAGCTTAAGACAGGTATTAAGGAACTGGCTACCCTAGTCTCTTTTTCATCTTGCATTGCAGAGTGGCTTTTTCCACATTTAAAAAAAATCACAAGTCACACATGGATTGAAGCCAGTTACTGGGAGATTATTCTGTTTGGCTTGCCGTGTTCAGGTGTCGGAATATCATTTGGGATGTGGAAATGCTAGTAAAATTCATTCATCTTTACCTTACTCGAGGGAAGACTCTCTGAGCTTTCTAATGAAGATTAATTTGATTTATTCTTCCCTCAGTATTTCTTCAGGTGCCAGGACCTATGAGTGCATATGGTAGGCTGTCCTAAAGTAATATAGGTCTGAACTGTCTCTAGATAGTAACATGTCCTTATTTCTGAATAGTCCCAGAGATGCTCCAAAGTTAACATAAATACACATTTTACAACAGCAGTTTCCCTGATCTGTACTGCATGCTACTAAAATCAAGTCAAAGAGTGGAACCTCAATGTGCATTTTCAATAGATACTTTCTGCTGTAGGTGCTACAACTAGGTACCTGGGCTTTTTAGCTCTGTGCTGCCCTTCTGAGAACTTCTTTTAGGGTGCACTTAAAGGAAAAAAAAAAGTTTCTGTAACTCATTATTAAGTAGACCTTAAAAAAATATATTTAGACATATTTAACACTGTTTTTAATTGAAAAGCTAAGAGACTTTAGGAGACTTGGCTGCAGCAATGCACTTTGACTTGTTATACTGGTATCTAGTCCTGTTTCTCAATAACTATGTACTCCACTGGAAGAACTAACATGAAATGAGACTTAATTGGTTAAATTCAGAAGTTGAGCAGCACCCTTGTCATGTTTCTCTTTCGTAATCGCCAGCATATACATTTTTTTAAAGAGCGCCTGATGATAAACTTACTTTATCAAGCAAGAATATCACAGCTTCCTCTGTTCTATGGGCATGAGCTTGGTCATAATACATCCAAGTTAATCTATTTGCAAGTTTGGGAAGTTCATAAATGAAGTGTGCTATGAAATAGGTTTAAACGGGGAAACTAAACTAGGTACTCCTGAATTACTGGGAGACACTGGATCCAAATCTGACCCTTTCAACTTTGGTGTGCAATAAGGGATTGATGAAAGGCACAGGGCAGAGATGTTCAAGTCACAAAAGCTGTGTTCAAAAATTGAATTTCTAATAGCAGCCCTTTCTGTGAATTTTTATTTGTAGTTTTAATATACTGATAGCCATAATTCTTTTGTTTCGACTCTAACACTCTGAAATAACTTATTCTTTATGTTACAAAGAACAGAAACCAACTATAAAATTAATTTTATCATAAGCTTTTAAATGTTCCACTCGTTAGTTTATAATGATGGTGATTTTCAAAAGTCTTGCCTTTGCCAGAAGTTTTACCATTATGAGTTTTATCTTGTGCGGCATCTCAAGTTCCTGGAAACTGGCCAGTTACCATAAATGTCAGTTGGGTCTGCTCCCTCATTGCAAAAAATTGGGCCCTGACTTCACTGCAGGATCAGGACTGTACTTCCGTTCCTGGTGAAAAAGGCACCACATCAACTGGAAACTATGCTGGCTTTTTAAGCAGCTTAGTGGAAATCAAAGCTAACCACCTTCGTCTTGCAGATGATCCCTCCCCTGTCCTACCTGCAGTCTGTTTTTGGACGAAGCTGTCTGGATTGCTGGACTATTCCACTGTGCAGATTAGGAGTCACAATCCTTATGAAAGAGGCATTGGTCCTGTATAGCGGCTTCTACAGCAAGAAATTAGGAGTGTGTATGTGGCATGGGAAAGTGTAATAAAGAGGAAGGCTACTCTTTTTCTTTGTTAACGGATATATTTTAGTAAGGGCTTCACAGAGTGACTGTGGTAGGTTGCAGATAATGAATGGAAAAGAAAAGTATGTAATTCTAGTAGTATGAAATCTTTAATGTTCATTTGAGTTAGTTACATACAGCTGAAAACCTGATAAACTCGGGAACTTTGGCAATTTTAAATGAAACTGCTTTTAAATATCTTTCTCACCCATTTTACCTGTTTGCGGTTTTTCATCATCTAACTTTTCCCTAATGTCGTCCTATCCAGAAATGTCAAGGAAAAGTGTACTCTTATTTTATTTGCTGAAATCTAAGTGCTTTAGTTAAATTATAACACTAATTAAATCTTATTCCATTGAGAGGAATATTCTAGTGTCTGGTTAAACCAGTACGGTAGCTGCTTTGTGCCATAGGAGCACTGCACGGTAACCAAAGAAGTGGTTAGCACTATATCCTTAGTGTTAATTCTTAAATGAGTATAGAATTCATGATACTCATGCTACTAAGCCTTTCCTCGGAGGGAAGGTATTTATCTGTGTTCTGTTTTGTATATGTTTGGGAGGATCACTCAGGGGAAATAAACACTACTGCATTAATTAGATGTGTTACAGAAGATCAAATTTGGAGATTCCATTGAAAAATGTTATAATTCTGGGATAAAGATAAGTAACTCTAGTTAAAGCTAAGTTGGAAGAACAGCCAATTCTTTCCTCTTCCATTCACTCCAGAATTATGTCATACTACAGAATTTGAAGTCTGAAGTCTTAAGCTTATGCTACAGACCTCTAGCATTGGAGGAATACAAAGGGAGCTTTAAGCTTGATGTTTTTTTTGATGATGTTAGCTTGATGTACCTGGAGATTTATCTCTGTCTCACTTCAGGTTTATTCTAAGTGCTGAGTATGCACTCTGTATTTCACTCTGTAGTTTACATTTTATGGAGCAAGTTGAATATTAAAATTACTAGTGGGAGAATCCATTGTCTGGCTTATTTGAGGAATGCCAGCATGCAGGCATGTCCAATTATTTGATTTTTAAGTTTCCAACTGTGTAAGAGTTTAGCTCTTAGGATGCATGGTTAACACAGTTATTCTCTTTTTGCCATTGCCCGTTTTAGTTGCAGTCCTCCTTAAACACGGTTACTTTTCTACTCAAATAGATGTGTTAAACTACTGTATTCCTATATACATCTCATTTGGGGATAAGTCCTTTAGCCACCCTCTTGTGCCCTTTGTGTAAATGACTTGTTAAATATAGAATTTTCCTACTTCTCATTTGTTTTTTGAGATCTGTGGAAGAAAGAATGCTGAATAGCGTTTAAACTGTTGTTGGTCTTGTTATCAGAACAGGGAAACTGAGACTTATAAAAGGTTAAATGAATAGTCTAGACATCAGCATGGGGAATAGATTGCACTGATATTACAGTACTTAATTATTGAAAACTTTATGAAGTTTCAGTAGCGGGTTTTAACAAACTTGGTCATACAAGACATTGAATTCCAGTGCTCATTTTGATTTTTTCCAGCAAAATGATTTTTTACTAGGAAATATCAGTTCACAGAAATTGAAATTTTGTTTTCAAAGCTGTATGTGTCAAATTTCTTAGAGGTCTTTTCCATGACCTTTTCTGGAGCTTCTTGAGTAAAATGTAGAAAAGGGATATTCTGTGGAGTGTGAAAGACTCGCTTTCAAGTTCCGTTCCTATATAATTCATATTGGATTTTTGAACCTCCAGGTTGAAAATCCCCTGAAGTGTGTCATATCTGTAAGGCTTTTGAACATCCATGTATGGTGCTCTTTCTCTCTCTTTTTTTTTTTTTGGTGGGGTGATGCATTTTTTGTATATCATTAATTATTCATTAACTCAAAGGCAGACAGACTGTGTAATCCAGCATTTAGGACACACCTGCATGATACAAGAACTGGTCTTAATGAGACTGAGCTGGGAGTAAGTCTTAAGACTTTGATATTTCAGAGAAGTAGACTGAATTGCTGATGTATGCAGGAGGTATGAATGGAGAGGGTCAGCAGGTTTGCCTGTTGTATTTTTTGAAAGATATTTTTTGGAATTCAAAAATTTGATCTCCCTTCCTCTCTCCCCTTCTCGCTCTCTCTCCCACATGTTTGTGCTTTCTCTCATGTGCTTTCCTGCTTTCTCCTGTATGTGCGTGTTCACTTGCTCTTTTGCTCTTGCACTCTGATAGACCTCTAAACACATGTGCATGCCCATATATAATCAAAAGGTGGGGAGAAAAAAAGTTTATGAAATGGTTTAAGATATAATTGAGTCTGCCCAACCACTTGACTATTCTAAAGTGAGGTTCTCTCCCATTTTACTCACAGGCTCCCCCTGGGACCTAGAAACTTTCCCTATGGAAGGTCACTAGAACCACAATGTTTCCATTAAAGCTTTTCTTCAGCAAATATCCCTTTCATGAAATAACATTTCACTTGAAAATGTTGTTATCAACTCTATTCAGCATATTTTTGTACTGCATTTAAACTTTGATTTTTGTATGACCACCTATTATTATTAATTATGACTTTCTTGTAAGTAAGATATGTTATTGATACTCAAGTCTTGAAATGTACTTGGAGGCTCTGTTTTCTCTTATGAGAAAATAGAAGGCATTTCACTGGGGTAAGAACATTTGAAAACGAATAGTAGAGATATTACTTTCCAAAAGTTATCAGCGTGGAGTGGGAAGCCTTTATCAATAAGTTAATTTCCTCATATACTGATTTCCTCTAAAAAGGTCATTCCACAGCCAGATCCACTCAAATGAGAGCATTTCACTCAGCTTTGTGAATTTCGTTGTCCCAAAAGAGGGCAATGAAGATGAAGGCTTTGATTCCCTTGTTGCTACTTAATCCCTAACAGAATAGTATTTTTGCCTAATTCTATTGATTTTGTTTTAACATCTTGTGTGCATGACTGTGTGTGCATGTGTGCCTATGTACATTTTAAGTCCACTCAGAAGGACTGAGAGTCTTGACCTGGAATATCTATGCAGAATCTCCCACTTACTAAAATGGGATCATGAGTTATCCCAGTGTTATTTTTGATGACTAAATACTGCCTTTAAAAAAAAAAAAAAGTTGACCATCTACAAGGAAGCTGTACTTGAATTAATCTACAGATAAGGAATGCTCTAGGCATTTCCTGCAATTGATTCATATTACTTACCCTCATGTACTTGCACAAATAGAGAAATCATGATCCTAGAAGAAATAACTGAAAGAGCAAAGGCTTTTTTGCGGAGTTCTGCAAATGGCTGGAACAGTGTAATTCCCTTGGTGGTTCGTTCTCGAACTTAGGTGGTACCATACTCTTTTCCAAAGCATCTAGCTGACCAAACAGACTACGTTAGTGACAATACCCAGGCTGCATAAAAAAGAAAGTATTAGCTAGCAACATGATTAAATTGTTAAGCTGTTTGTGCTGGCATTTTAATGAAATCTGAAACTTGAGAGGATTATTTCTAAAATAATGTTTCCCTATGTCCTAGGCTTTTTCCCTCTGCTGTTTTTCCTCCTCCTTCTCTTAACTGCTGCTTTATTTTTCTGCTCCTTCTTTTGCACCTGAAAAAACAGTTTTGAGGCTTAATAGATAACGAGTAGTTTATAAGTTTCCAACTGTTTTAAATTTCTCTTCTACGAGACTGTAGTAGTATGGGGTCTGTGGTAATGTATAGTATCAAAATACTGACATTTTGACATATTGATAGATAAAAGTAGGTGGTTGTGATAGGCTGTGTCTACACTGGCAAATAATTTGGCACTGTAGAAACGTATCTGTAAAATGAAGCAGCTGACACTTGAAGGACCATTCTTCAGACTGTATGTGTTTTGGGAGATTTACTTGCCAGTTGCTAGTCTGGTCCCATGTGATTAGAGCACATTAGGTGTTCCCTAAGAGTGCCTCTTCCAGTTGTTTCATCCAAATGGAGATTTGTGCACATGCTGATAAATAACTCTGTAGTAAAAACTAGTTCACAATAGCTGAGGCCAGTTTCCTAAGCCTAGCCTTACTGATGCTGAGATTTGCTTGAAAACAGTGTTTTTGAACTGAAGTAAAATGGTAATGTTGATGCGCCAGTAATATCCCAAACTGCTTGCATTACAGAGATGCTAACCATATGCTAAAATCTTGAGGATTGGACAAGGTACAAAATAAATAGATAATGCTACTACTGTTGCACAGGAACAGTGGCACCTCAGTGTATCTCTATATGAAAGCTTATTTTATTATCACTTGAGGAAGTCATTACCCTTTTATGAGTGCTTACATGCTGTTTTACAAATATGTCACCACAGTTGCATTATACAAGCAGCATTATTTTTGCCAGTGGCATTTTATGAAGCAAGGAAAGTAGTTTGAAAGTAACTTTAAAAAATGTTGTTGTATTTTCTACTCTGGAGGAGTAGAATTTTAATGTTTTCCCATGCCTGAGTTAGATTTTTTTTAAATGAAGTTTTCTTGTTTAAAAAAGTTATCTGTAATCATTAAAATAAATATGCATAATAATTACCTTGATTTTATTATATAGACAAGAAAATTGCAGATCAGCTTTATTAGGTCAGTCTAAAGTAAAACTTATTCTTCGCACTACTGGTATTTTTATTTTTCCACCTAATGTAGGTAACCTTGTTGGAGGTACATTCAACACCTACATAAAGTTGAAAAGTTGAAATATTGCTGTTTTTTTTTTTTTTTTTAAGAGAAAACAGTTAATAAGATTGCTTCTGCAAACAGGAAAGGAAACAGTGATTAAATAAGGATTACTGTTAATTTCTCTTTCAGGAAAAGAAGCTAGTAATTTTTAGAACAGTATTTTGAGGATAATTCTTTAAAGAATGGCTCAAAGCATTAGAAAATGTAGTGGTTCATTTTCTTTAACTGACTGTCAGTAACTGAGAATATTAAAAGGCTAGTGCTGCTATGCTAGACCTAGGGTTTTTTTTGGTCAAGGAAAAAAAACTGTCTCATAGATAAGTAACTCATTAAAATTATTTTCTGTTATATAATATGGGAAAGCCATAATGTAAATTATACTGGATTGAATTACACTGCATTTGAGCAGTTTAGATTTCCTGTGAAATTTAAGAGAGCATAATGGACATATGTTTCTCTGTACGTAATGTGTCTGGGTTCTCTGTACGTAACATATTTGGTTTAAAAAAATTGTAGTCTTAGAAATTATAGTATATACTGTGGTTAATAAAATACCCAAATGCTTATCCTTATTTATAAAATAATACAATGTAAAATGATAAAGCTATCTTGAGCTGCTCAAATGCAGTATGGTTGCATTACTGATCACTAATCGATTACCTCATAAAAGGTCTGTAGAAGTAACATTGTAGGCATACTTTTTAAATAAAAGTGAATAAATATTCATTTTTAAAATATATGCATTTTGACCACAATGTAATTTTTTTGGTAGCTGATTTCAGTTTCCAGTGTCAAGATGAATGGTCAGAAATCCTATAAAGAAATCAAATGTGTATCTCTATAAAAATACACATAACAATCCAGTAGATAAAGTTAAAACTAGGAAGTTGTTTTCTAAATAGTTCAAAATGTCATGCAAATTTAACTGTTAAAAGAAATTAATAGGCTAAGCAGAGCTGAATAAACTCTCTCAAACTGTAAAATGCACAGATCTAGCCAATAGCTAACACCGGAATCATAGCTGTGTGCATTTATAACAGAGTAATATCTCAGGTAACAAAATGTGACTTTATATATGTTTTTATGTCCTTGTAAAAAAATATGGAATTTAGGAATGACAGATACTATTATTTACATAAATAAGTCTGTTTTTGGTGAATTACTAATGTTTTTGCAGGATACTTTAGCAAGTTGAAGTACTGAGGTGAGTAATTTAGAATTTTACTCTATATCCTCAGTCAAAGAGAATTCTTGCAGCTCTAACCCTTTCTGTGCCTTACAGCCAAAGTTATATGTGAAATGTCCTTTCTTTCAGCAGATTAATGGGAATTTGTGTAGACTTGGAGGTAGTTTGATCTTTCCACTTCCATGTTTTCCCTCTTGTGATCAAATTGAGGTCTGCTGGGGAGAACTTGAGATATTTTTATTGACTTCAGCAAGGTTGTGGTGTGGGCACTTATTAATTACAAATCACACCTACCAGTCAAGCTGATTCCAAGGAAAATTTGAGCTTCCTGAATCCTTTGAAGTCCTCTTATTCAGAGCTCAATGTGGCCCTGCGCCACATTTAACAGTAGTGGCATTTCTTTACATCTTTACAGAAAGACTATTAATATTGAACTCAATCCTGCAGTAGTTTAGGTAGTGTCATATCTGCATGTGAAATGCAGAATGTGACTGTTAATAGTGCAGAGCCTTGAAAATGGGTTACATTCGCTCAGCAAGTTTGATAACCTGAGAGCAGCAACGGTAGAGAAATTTTTCAAAGCAAAAGTCCATGTGTTAATACCATTTTGGATATCCTTAGGGTTGTGTAGCTAATTGCATAGGTTTTTTAGAACACTACCTACACTTCTAATCAATATCTAATTAGTAATTGCCATAGCAACTGTAAAATATAGGATGTCCTGGTACGTAAGGTATGTTAACTTCTGAAGTACAAAACACCAGAGAAATACAAAGGAAATACCAGGGAAATGCAAAGATGTCGGAGGAAAATTTGTAAATTTTCTCTCAGTGTTTTAAGGGGAAGGAATTGGTACAGCTGTTTGGTACTCAGTTTGGGAAAATAAAAATATTTCTGCTTCATATTACATTCCTGTGTCCTTCCTGGAACTATGATCATCGCCCCATTTTCTGCTATCTGCAGAGGAATGAATAGAGACTGAAGTTATAGCTCAGGAAAGCAAAAACAGTGCCCTGGGGAACTATTGCTGATCGGCCTCCCCTTAGACCCTGGAAAGATGGTGGAGCATGACCACCTGGAATCCATGTTCATGCAAGGAAAGAAAGGCAGCTGGCTTTTTTTGACTGCAGTCATGCTCGGCTGGCATAGTCATCCACTACAACTGGCTAAGTGGAAGAACAAGTTCCTAGGGAACTTTTTCCCTAGGAGGCTAGCATAACACTGAAACAGGTTACCCAGGAGGTTTTTGAATCTCTGTCCTTGGAGCTGTTTGTGATACAGCTAGATAAAGCCATGCTGATATGATCTAGTATTGGTGGTAGTTCAATGTTTAGTGGCATATTGGAGTAGTGGTCTTTCAGATGTCCCTTTTAACCCCCATTTCTTTAATATTTTGATTCTATCAAAGCATGCTAGGTGTTGCTTTCTTGAATTAGAAGAATGGGAAAAAAACAACAACAACAAAAATACCCAAACATTAAACCACTGTGGCAAGGGACGGTCTGTTTGAGTAGAAAATTGATACATGGTAGTGAGGATATGTGTGGAGATGGTATATCTCCCTCAACCTGTGCTATGTAACTCTGCTAAATGACTTCATTCAGCATTTCATTGTTTGTTAGGCACCTTTTTGAAGCACTAAATGTAGCTTTTAAAAAGTTAAAGCCTGGTTTTATTTAGATATTTACCTGTAACATACATAATCTTGCAATCCTTTTGAACAATTAATCTAACTAAAAAGCTTAAGAAAGTTTCTGTTGCCTGCTATGTCTATTTTGTTACTTTTTAGAGCATCAGAATATGCTTGTATAGAATGACCCCCTCATAGTTTTATTGCATATTGTTTTGGCAAGTGTCTGCTCTGTCAAGAACCCCCAAATGCTCAGTTACAAATTGTAACACAAAGGAATCTGTCCTAGAAAATGTTAAACAACTTTCTTCCTATACTCGAATTTTCCATTCTTGTAACTATTTCTCTTCAGGGATTCTCCTTTTTCTTTCATTATGTTAAAGCTAGTTAATTCTTGACAACACCAGTTCCACCAACCGTTTGACTGGGGATGTCGTAGAGATGGAAGTCAATGTATACAGAACAGAAGGGTTAAGTCTGGAGCAAGTCCCAAAAGATCTGCGGGTTCTAGGAGATGACGATTAGCCTATTTGATAATCTGAAACTCTGCCCTTCAAATGGAATATGGTCTAGCAAAAAATCTTTCAGAGCTGTTTTGTAAGCTCTTATGAGAAATAATAGGCCATAGCAAGTCCTTTTTTATCTATATGAACGTATACCCTGTTGTATGTGTATCTCAGATAAATTTTAAAAAAATGAGTATCTACTGTTTCACCTTCCTACAAATATTTCACGCTAATCTTAGCATTATAGAGAATAATTGACTTTAGTACAGATTACAAATTCCCCTGTTTTCGACTCGTTTTTAATGTGGTTTTCATCAAAGAGGCGAAAAATCATGTTTGTACCCTTCATTTTTACTCAGAAATCAAAAAGCAGGGTGAGGGAATAGCAATTTGGAGGACCTAAGCAGAGCTGCTTGTGCTGAACTTGGACTTGATTGAGTTGTTTTTAAAATTAGCAATAGCTGCTTCTGAGCAGTTCCTGTGTCTGAGAGTCAACTTGGTAGGGATAAATATATGAACATCTGGAAAGAAGCTTAATTGATTTGAAAGTACTGTGAAAGCGTGCGTTGGACATAGATGACGTAAACCCATCAAAGTATGACTTCTTTGGGATCATAGTTGAAAAACTTCGGGGTTCTTCATCCTTTCAAAGTAGTCTGTCTGTCTTGCTTCATTACTTTTTTGTATTTCCTGATTGTTTAGATGATGATGGAATAGTGCTAAAATGTTGCAATTAAAAAAAAATTTTAAACAGTGTCTTCTCATCTTATTTTGGGCTTTAATTCAGATCCTTCTCACTGCAATTACGGTTGTTTTCATTCTATTTTTCCATTCCCCTCCTAGTTTTCCCCTCTTTTGCCAAACTGTCATCCTGAGTTATGAAAGAATAGATATTCCCAAGGGTAACCCAGTAAGATTTTTATGCACTCTCTTTTTGTACTTATTAATTTTGACAATAGCTGTTAAGCAATAATAAATATATAAATACACATTTTGGTAAACATCTTGGCTTCAAGATACTATAGAATAATCATTTTACAGGATGGTAAAAACCAGAACATTTTGCATACTAAAATAAATGTCAAGAGTTTGTAATATACAAATAACGGTGCAAATCTCTCAGAAATGCAGTGAGCATTATTCAAATACCATATGAATTTCCTGCCAGAATCCATGTTCTTGCAGGCACGCGGAATTCTCCTATGCAGGTTTCTTATAACAGACATCTAAGAATTATATTGACAATTACACTGTTTGGTTCTGCTTTCTGTTTCTTTGTTTTGTTTTTACTTATGAGCTTTTGGACTTTTTTCTTCACTTTACAGCAAAGATTACGGGTAAGCTATTGTTCAACTGTTTAGGTCCGCAAAGTCCTTTAAATTTGGGCTTTTAACAATTACAGCCCAGAGAATGCCTGCTATAGTAAGCTCCAACTTCATTCTCTTAGATATTGGCAGTCTTTGGGTCAAATCTCTTCACTTTTCCATTTATAACTATTTAAAATTATTCATATTTTTTATTGAGGTTGTTCTAGATTCAGTGAGTCGTCTTCACTTATGTAAACTGAAGACTTGTCTATTGAAGAATATATTATTCTTTCCTCTTTTTCAGCTGATTTCTATATATAAAGACCATTAATATCCATCTCCAGCCTGATGTTTTATGTTTTTAGAAGGACCCATGTTTTTATTCTAAACTGCCTTTGTGGGAGCTAATGTTGAGATTAAATGGAGATCTTCAGATATGTAACCTCTGTTTGCTGCAACTTGAGCTAACTAATGGATTCCAAACCTGGAGATTCTTTTAAGATGAATCATGAAGCTGTAAGAGACCTTGATAAGTCATATAGTCCATTCTCCTGTGCCATATGTTTTGTCAGTTTTGACAGATATTTATCTGACTTGTTTTTAAAGGTTTCTAATAATAACATATTCCACAGTCTCCCCAGGAAATCTTTTTCACTGTTTCACTCCCTGTGCATCGGCATGTTTTTCACGATGTCTAACTTGAATTGTCTCCTTTGTCTTATACATGGCGCTCTCCTTTTTTTTGTAGCAGATTTCTATATATTTGAAGGCTATTATCATCTTCATTCACTTTTGGGGTGACATCAAATTTGTGTCAGCTAGACCTCTGACCCTTCTCATTATTCACCTCTGGACTCTTTCTGCTCTATCATATCCTCCCTGCAGGCTGGTAACGCAAACTGGAGAGAGTAATCTGACAGGCGTTTACAATTTTTGAAAATTATTTTACCTCTTTTGACCTGTTCTATTTTTCGCATTCCCAGGTAGTTTGTATTTTTCAGAAGAGCATGATGAAAATTCATAGTTAGCTTGTGGTCAGTTCCAGCCTCTAGATACTTTTCTATAGTGCTGTAACCATCTGATTTCCCAACCTGTATGTGGCTAGCCTATTTGTGCTTCTGAAGTTAGCACTTTGGACTTATCCTTATTGACTAGTATCCCACTCTGACACATCTTCAACTTGTCAAGATTATTTTGAATTCTGATCTTTTTCAGAATAATCATAACTGTCAATCTCTGGTGTCATCTGCAGATTTAGTAAACATACTTTATTCCGTTTTTCATGTAATGAAATTATTGAATGATTCTTTATCTGGAACAGAATACTTGCAGAATGCTTTTCAGTAGAGTTTTTTGGCCTTAAATCATCTGTAATTCCCTGGTCTTCCCCTGCCTCCGGCCTTCAAAGACAACTATTGGTGTCCTCCTTTCCCTAGGTGTCTTATTTCCTCAGGTGTCTATTAAGTAATCTTTGCCTTTTCCCAACCTTTTCATAACTTAAGCTGTTTTTCAGTTGAGATTCTAAAAGAGCAAAGTTATTAAAGCAAAACTAATGGGAGTGCTGTTTGATCTGTTATGAAAAAGTATTTTCATGTTACATAGTTTCTTTCTTGCCTCTATCTGTCATCTTCTCTAGACCAAATAGTGTTTTTATGCTCAGAGCTTTGAATTTTGATTCTTGTCCTCAGACAGTCAAAAGGCAGTGACATACTGAACATCAAGAAAAGCTTTGCTACATGTAGCACAGAAGAATGAAATATGGGTCTGTTTAATTATACTAGTCAGGCTTTCTTTACTGTCCTGTCACTATAGTATGTGTATGTCCACTAAGTAATGTGGACAGCATGTCTTGTGTTTTCCGTTATTTTACTTGCCCTTTTCTCAGGGAGAGGGTTGTGTGTATATTGTAGTTTTTTGTTTGTGTAGGATTTGTTACTTTAATCTCATATATACTTTCTGCTGAGTGTTTGTTAATAAGGGCAAGAGAATGTGTAGTAGATTGAGGCAGAAGTTGTTGAAGTTTTTGGTTTTCCGTGGGACATATGTGCTCAGTTGTCTAAATACAGTACAGAAGAGTACATTTTTTTGTCCTGTTTTTAATCTGGTTGTAAATATCCATGTTTTATCAGAAAAATGGTCCTTGTTCTGAAACTTAACTGATTTGAGATCACTGAGTACTTTGAAGAGTATTAGTAGTCACAGAACAGGATTCCTTAGTTCATAGTATCTATGCTGCTGCGTTTTCTGAATTCTGAAATAAGTGACATTTCCAAAAGACATCTAGTATGGAGAGGAGAGTGAGAGGAAACTAGTGGCAGAGATACAATTTGCCATCACTACCCTTAGGGTGACTAGTTCCAGCAGGAATTTGCATCATTTGAGCATACGTATCTGAACCACAGCCACCTCCATCAGGCGGGCAATATCTTATGGTTGAAAATGTCAAGTGTTACGGAGCGGTCTAGAAACATGAGAATGGATGTCTGCCCTCTATCTATCAAAAGTAGGTGCTCATCCATCAATGTCAGTGATTCTGTTTTCATCCAATGTCCTGTCCTTATTATGGTGCCTAACTGTTCTTCAACTGATTTAAGTCAGGGAAAAAAAAGAGACTTCACAAAGTATAGCCTTATTCAGACAGATATTTAGACTGACTGTCATCCACATAAGCAATATATGTATTTAGGAGGCATGCATTTGTGCTATATATGTATTTATGCTCTTTGATTTCTATTGCAGTAACATACCATAATGTGAAAGACAAGTAACGTTTCAGTTGGTTTGTCTACCAACATAGCTTTTCTGCTGCTTTCTGCCTAGAATAATGCATAAAGTTTTTTCTGCCAATGTTTATTAAGAGTATCTGAATTTGGATTATGAGTAGTTCCAATAACTTTGCCAGGATTACTTATTGCTCATTGTGAAGTATAAATGACTAAATGATTGCTGCTTCTTTGTACTGAGGCATCTAAAGAAGGGAGAAAGAAGCTCAGTAAAATACTAACCCAGAAATAAAACGTTCAGAACTCACCTGTCTTGGGAGCATTCACCTTCTTTACAATTTGTGGGTCTGAGTTATTAAGGGTATGTCTGCACGAGGTACCTTGATGCTGTGTAGTACTGGAGTGTATCTGAATAAGCTTCTGTTTCTGAGCAGCACAATTTAGAGTTGGGCAAAATTTGTCTTTGGAGATTCATAACTGTGTAAGGGCAGCAGATAACATTAAATTTGGGTAAATGGGAGGGCATAGTGTCATACTGATGCAGCTATAGGTTTTTTTTTATTATTTTTTTTTTAGTGCTGAAGATTGACTAGGTTTGTCCACGCTGTGTGCAGTAGCTAGATCCATAGACACTTCTAAAAGACCTTTTCTTTATCAAGTTGTTTGTTTTGGAAGGTTTGTAACTCTTTTAAAAATAAGAAAAAAAAAAAGAATTTTTTTCCTCTTTTGGGGAGACTTAAGGAATGACACTTATCCAGTTTGCTGACAAATAATAAATAAATTGGTACATGTAGGGTTGCTATAAGTGAACTGCTGACCTGAGCTCATTCATTTAAAGTTAGCTTTGTCATCTCGTATCTGCAAAGCATACATATTGTAAGCAGACCTGTGAAGTTACTGAAATATGGACTGTGATGGAAAAAGGCCCTGGGTCACCTGATCATTGAGTCACCAAAGCAGGGAGTAGATGGCTGTTGAGAAATCTGCATCCTAACGTCAGAGTGCTGCTAAGATCTTTGAGCCGTTGAGAGGCATGGAAATGGGAGAAGAGGCCCAAAGACAGACAGATCGTTCTCCGTTTCTACAAAATACTGAACAGAAAATAGTTTGAGAGTTCTATGTGAGTGGTCAAAAACAAAAACTTGATATAAAAAACCAAAGAAATATTAATCGTTTTTGAAACAGGGTATGTTATAAGGCATGAAAACATTAAGGCACCAGCTGAGACTGTATTTAATGTAGCCTGACTAATATATTTAGCTATTTGTGTGTTACGAATAATTTTGGATTGCACTGTGCCCAATGTGCATTGATGTGATATGGGAGGGAGGTTCACATAGCTATGTTCTTCTATAACACCATTATTTTAAAAGTCATTCAATTAAAATTGAGCCTAAAATTTTTACATGGAAAACTAGTATGATGTGAATATCCTGTTTATAAAAAGTGAATAGTAATGAATTAAAATGTTTTTTAAAATCTGCTATTTATATATATTCATACACACACACACCCCCACACACCCCTGTGTAGAGTTTTTTTACTTTCTCAGTTGGCTTGTGATAAATCTTTATTCAAAATAAACACATTTGCAAGTAAATGTAATCATGATTTGGGAAAATTTGGCTAAGACCCTTTAAATCTAGCTCTAGAATTTGCACTGCTAAATTGTATTAAATGGAAAGTTAAAATTTTCTAGTGTATATTTAAACTTCAGAGGTAAAGGTTTTGGTTTCTGTTATGAGGTGGAAATCCATAAATGTTGAAAATGTAATCACACTGTCAATTTGTACAGAGATCTATTTTAGTTTAAGGGAAAAAAAGGATAATTGTGCAGAATTTTGGAAATATATTGAGGAGGGGCCTGATTTACCTCTTGAGTCTACTCTTATACCTGTTCAATTTCCTTTCAGAAAAGCAGCAAAGGAGAATAAACCTTCCAGAAATTGAATTTGACTTCTGTAAGTATTGAGTTTCCTGTCTGCCATTGAGTTGCCAGCTAATGATTCAGAATAGTCCCAAAGATCATTCATTCATTTTCAAATTATTAATTGCTTTATAGATAAAGTCATCTTCAATATTAGAGGTCATCAGGTTAATTTTTCTAGCCATACACTACTTTGTGTAACAGTAGCCTTATTTTTCCCTCAGTGAGGTGATAAAGGATCCTTCTGAGGAGGTTGATAGTTATACGCAAAAACAGTTTGCTCTTTCTAGAGAACAACCCAATGTAATTTACTTTGCATCTTAGTGCTCAGTGTCTAAGTGAAATAAACTGAGTTCGCTTGTGTAGCTAATTGTCACAACCTTTTTCTATGTTCTGTCTTTTATAAGCTGGAAGAAATTTTTTTTTTTAAATCAGTATTGCTGTTTTCAGAATGTCTACAATCATTTAAGCAAACAATGCTTTTCTTGCAAGACTCACTATTTAATGGCTATGGTCAGTCTTATGAAACTAGTTAAGTTTTTAAATTTGCAAGCTCAAAGCATTTCAGTCCTCTTAACTGGTATGGAAGTTTGATGTATAAAGTTGATCTGTAGCAGTTTTGATTCCTCCAGGTACATCCAACAATGTGAGATGCTTAGGTGAACCTTGCAAACACTGCACTTAAAAGGGTGGGGGGGAGTAGGTTTTCTCTCATTCAATTTGCTGTAGAAAATTATCTACTGTGTTTATGATCTTGAGATGCTGTTCAAAATATGGTTAGCTTACTTGGAGGGAAAAGTTACCATCAACAATTTGATTGTTGTCTAAATTTGTGTTGGAAGTTAGTGTGTATTTAAGCTTTTATATATTCAGATAAACTTTATTACAACAACCGAAGTTACTTTTACAGATTCATGGGCTTCCAGATCATTTTTGAAGGGTTTTAGGTTGGTGAATGGTCTGATCAGTAAACCTTACAAATTCATTTTGTAATTGCTTCTCTTAAACAAATCAGAATTCATTTACTGCTATATTTCTAATACATTTTGACTTTTAGCCTTAATATTCAAAGATACCTAATTTTTACATATTACTAACAGTATTAAATACTTGCAAGTTTTAAATGGCTTTCTAACTTTCCAGATGTGAAGCAGTGTATTGAGATATGACCATAAAATTTTGAGTCCTAACTGGTATTAAGTTGGGATGAGTTTCATAGGAAAAGCGGGATTCAAGTTCAGTGAAATTTCGATCACATGGTGGTATCAGATTGTACTGAATTACAGCCAAAAGGTGACTATGAAAATGGGTTGAAACAATCATAGTAATCTTTTGTTTTTAGGGTTTAAATCTGCCTTCTTCCATATATTTCATATGATAAAGCATAGTAGACAATCCTTTTCAAAGATGTAAAATTATATGTGTGTGTGTATATATATATATATATATGTAATAGTAAAACATTGTGCTGCATCCCATTTGTTCCAGATGTATTAGCATTTAAATAGTTAATACAGCACAGTTTCTGTAGATATCATTTATTTGTACTTTTCATAATACTTCTATCTAATACAGTTTTGGAAAGTAGCCTCCGGTCAGTAAGATTAAGGGACTAATACATTTAAAAGTAGGTAAAATGCACTTGTAGTAACATTAACCATTAATTTGTTCTTGACTAAACTGATGGTCCTTTGACACATAGAATAGCTCATATGTATCTAACAGTTAAGTACAATATATTATAGTTCAAATACATCAAAGTTTTATTTCTGGGAGTAGAAACCTGAAATGCAACAGAGAGCTAAAAACTATGAGTGATGTACCCTATACTAGCTTAAAAGAACTGACTGACTTAAAATAGTATTGAAATTCAGCCTTAATAGATCAATTTGTCCTGGTATTTTTCCACCTGTCATTACAGCTGTGGCAAAATCTCTCTTATGAAAGCCAGTTCTGAAGGTGAAGTTTCTGGTTTCCTGAAGGGAAAAGACAAAGCTGTTTAGTAAGCCCATCCTGCCTATTAAACACAGTGTGCTGAACTGGCAAGCTCTGAGCATTTCTCGTTGTGCTGTGTTGGGATGGTCACTTAATGACCAAATTAGAGCTCAGTCATCCAGAGCTGTGGTAACAACAGCAACCAGCTGCAAGTCAGCCCCCCATTTCAGATTTACAGAGCATCCAGGTGGAGTTCATTACAGCAAATCACCCAGCACAATCCTCTTGACAGCACATTAAGAAAGTAGTCTAAATTAAAGTTCATTGTATTGTTAGGCTCGTTTCCTGCTCAAAACATGAAGGCCCCCTGCTTTTGCCCACATTTGCTTTAACTACAGAGCATTTTCTATCCAGGGAGGTCTCTGTTGCTATTCGCTACTCTGTTTGTATAGCGTGTGAAATATTCATGAATTTGAAAGTTGAAATATCATGTTTCAAACAAGGGTTTTATAGTTGTGTGCTCCTGGCTTGCAAATTGATAATCAAGAATGTATAACTAAACTTGTTTCTTTATAAACAAGCAGCCGTGTGGGAATCTTGCTAGTAGCAGCTGTTTCTTGTCCACCCCTCTCCTGACAGGAGAGCTCACATGAAGAACTGTTCTCCATTCGAGCCCTGGAGAGCCATCTGCCTTGGAAGCAATACTTGTGGCTTGATGAGGAGTAATGTCGAGGCTCCCATGCAGCTCTGTTTAGGCAGACCATGGTATATGCAGTGAGGTACAGACGGGGAGCGTCCTGCCTGATAAGTACCAGTTTTGAGTGTAGATAATCATATATGAAGATAGAGGCCTTCAGAATTAGGCCACAAAATCCTTCTCAATTTACTACCTTAAGTGGATTTTCATGTTTAAAAGCTATATGCAAATAATGTTATGCTAAAGTCCTGTAAGTAATGCTTAACTGTAGTAAGTATGAAAAATCCTAGCAGAGACTCCTGTGCGTAGAATACATGGAACAAGACAACACATTCGTTTGCAGTCATGCATTTTATAATACAAATTCATACCTTAAAAGGTATGCACGTTTCACAAGGGACAGCTCTTCTCCGGCATATTCTCTCTCCTTTTTGGCTCAATAGCTTTGTGGAAGACTTAGTAAAAGTGCAGTGCATAACAATGTTTATTCTGAGGGCTTTTTCTCAACTTTCATGTACTTCACATATTTATCAGGGAAGTGGTAGCATCTATAAGCTTAAGCGCCATTGTAACGAACCACACCAATGAACTGTAGTGTGCTGACTCTGAGTTCATTTTTTTCCCTTTTTCTGTTTTCTGTCAGCCTATATAACAAGTTTTCTATCCCGACAATCTTCACAGAATGTTTGCACAACTTCTACTTCAATAATCTAACTTCTGTTGTTTCTAGGTAGCTGCATTTATTTGCCCCAGTTCCTTTAACTGTAGAGCTGTGTGCAGCAGCTGCTTCAGGGTCCCCAGTTGGACCACTCGTGGCTGTTTCATAAAAGCACTTTCTGAAATAAAGAAGTTATGGTTAGTGTTTGTGCTGTGAATTGGGGCTGGCGGTGAAAATATCAACTTGCAGGTACAGAAGGGGTCAAAATTCACTCACTCCAGTTATGAATGGATTTCAGTGGGATGACGGTGCATGTGACCTGGTTCTCCTCTGCAGGAGTGGCTAATGGGTATTAGCACTAGCCTAGCTAACTCTGAAAGCTGACAACATCCTTTTCAGCAACAAGTGTTCTTCTTAGGTTAGATTACAATTAAAGCTTCTCAAGTCTCTTCCTCAAAAGCCTATTTAGCTTACTGTATGATGTGTCTTGAGTCTTGCTAGTTATTCTTGTATCTTCTTGTATTCTTGTATCTTGCTCTTGCCACTTGTTTCTGCCAATTCTGGTACTTCCTATTCTGGTACTTTACTTTCGTTAATGTGATTGAGTCACTTCTGTGGCCTCTCCCTTGTTTGTGTTCCCAGCTTTTTCTTTGCTTGGCGGCTCTTCTCTCCAGTTTACCAAAACTCACTGTAGCTCTGAAGATATTATCCAGCAGTGAGACAGTACTTTTATTGCAATGGTAATGTTATTGCATTGACGTGGCAATTCTTATCTTGAAAACACACGCGCACTCCTGAATTCTCAGTATTATTGTGATAGGAAACACCCACTGTTTCTAAAATTAACTAAACAGGCTGTCCCCTGCTGCATCTTTAGAAAAGAATTCACTAGTACTATTTTTATTTGACAAATTAAATGGGTACTGGTATGTATTCTCTTAATTACCTGCGCTTCTATTAGATGTTCTGATTTCTTAGTACTTGACTGTAAAATGGATGACCTGTATTGTTTCTTTAAGATAACAGTGCCAAGGAAACATCAGCAGAATGCATGTGTGCCATTATTATGCACAATGAGCCTTTCCCCAAGTCTCAGCTACCTACTTTGTATGCTGAGGTTAGAAAAAGAAAAAACAACTTCCCCCCTCCCCCCAGGTCTTAATATGCTGTTGTTGATTCCTGGGAATAGATGTCAACACAATGGTATATAAATATAGGAGAAAGAACTCTTTTAAGGCTCTTTTGTCAGGTTGCTAAATGAAATCTACTGGCAGTCATCCTAAAGGCAGTACTTCTGATAATAGTATGGAAAAAGATGAATTTAAAATAACAGTGATATCCTTTTATTATATGCTTGTTTCATAAAATGCTGAGAACGCTAAGAACATGTCTTAAGAATTACACCAATGAGATGCGTATGTGGTTAATGAGAACAGCCATAGTTATATTAGGATGTCTAATTTGAAGTATGTAGAACATATGCTTTAGAAGGGCGTATTGGGAGGGTTTGGAAGAAACTTCCTCTGTGACAGATTATTCCGGGATTATCCACTATGAGCTTTCTTAGAGGACTATGAGCTATCCAATACTAGCACTAGAACATTGGAATAGATGTTCTCCTGGTCTGATCTGGGGCAATGCCTAGGTTTGTGTAATGTATTTTTTTTCTAGCTCTTTGAGATTTTTCCAAAAGTGCAGGTGGCCTAACCATTCATTTTAGAAGAACACAGATTGCTGCTCCTTAAAGCTTGTTCACTCAATAGGGCTAAATACATATCCACAAGAGATGAGTGATATTGAGTCAGAAAAATCTCTGAAGGACCAAAAGACCAGAATAAACACATTTTTGAGTTCCTAACATCTGGTACTTAAGATAAAATAGAAATATTAAAAAGTTGTTAAAAGCTGCTTGTTTCAAAAGTTTGATTCAAATAATTATATATTAGAATCTACTAGTATCATTAACATAGTAATACAGCCCAGAACATTTCATTTTGACAAACAAAAATATTCTTAAAATAAGGTTTCATTAGATTGCACTTTAAATATGATGACTCATTTGGAAATAGCTTGTATGTGTAACATAAGGAAGGTTTATTTGTACTGTGCAAGGGAACACAGAGAATGCACTAAACAGCTGATGTTCAAATTAAAAATATAATATATGATTAGATATCTGGTATTATATACACAATTTTCAGAAGGCATGGATATACTGTGCTAACACAATAAGTATGAAAGATGATTTAAAAGAATTATTTATCATACTATTAGCTCTTCAATCACAGTAATCTATCTTAAACCAACAAAAAGCTAATTCATTACAGTGAATGAACCTTTATCTTGACAGCTTGTGTGTGAGCCAATACAGGTTGGTGCTATACGTATAGCGAATACCCATAGACACTCAAAGTGATTCAGAAGTTTTTATAGGTTCTGTTTCACACAGAAAAGAACTATCTTCCTCTAAAAACCAGTCACCTTTTTTTTTTTTTTCCTGTGTCAAGTCCTTAAATTGTATTAGCCAGTTACTAGGTACCAATCACTGAATTTTATCAAATGTCAGTTGTTGAATTTTATCACTCTCTTTGATCATCCTTTTGAAATACACTTTAAATAAGTAATTAAATGACTGCCTGACTGGAGGGGGAAAAAAACTGATTTGAGTGGTTAAACCATGCAGTATGTGTTCTGAGTAATACCTTAGGTTTAGTTGCTTGAGAACAGAAGCTTCTTACATGCATTAGTCAACGAGCACTTGTCCTTTGAAACAATCCAATCACAGACATATAACTATTCAGAAGCTACTGTGACTGCAAATCAGAATGAGTTATTTTAGATCTGGCCCCCACGTTTGAGTTTCTAGTTTTTAGCTGAATCATAACTCAAGAGAACATTCTGCTTAGAGGGGTTTTCTAGGAGCCAAAAAAATCTCCTTTCATTAAACTTCCTGATACTGGTATAATAAAGTATATAACTGATTCAAAAAGATAAAAGGATAGAACAGATTAGCATAGACTGTTAAGGATTAGATACAGATTTGCACTTGTAATGGACCTAACCTATCATGAGAGAACAGAGGAGATTACTTTAGACCATAAAGCACTGGTGATATCGCCTCATGTTATTAACATCCCATTTTATTTGAAAGTTTTCTCCTGTATTCCTTTCCATCTTTATTTTTTCTTAAAATCTGTAAAGTTAATAAGTATTTTAGAAAAGTTAGAGGAGGAGGAGAAATAAAAGGATAAAATAGAGGCCAAGGAGAGAAAGCAAGGGAAATGAAAAGGATGCATAAGGGCCTTTTTTTAATTAAGGGCTTTTTCTCACAAACTATCCTTTTGAATTGTTCATTGAATTCAAGGCTTTAGGCTTTATTGTTCACTGAAATTTCTAATGATGAACTTTTACTTTTCTGCTTGTCCAAATATCCGAGAGAGGACTTTACAGTCTCGGTATTCTATGTTAGCCTGTGTTTTGCTACTTCAGAAATATCTCAGCATCCACTGTGGAAAGAATGTGCCGGTGATTAGGGACACAAATAAGACTGTTATAGAATTATTATTAGCATATGTGGATATTATTAGCTGTGATCTTTATTTTACGTTAGACTTTCTATTTTCAAATAATTACTCCATCTTTCTATTTTCTCCTGGAATTTTCTGGTAGTTCTTCCAAACTGTACTCTGTGGATTAATGTTCTTGAGTCTTAATGTTTGGCTACTGGAGAACTTTTGTAGTAGAAAATCAAGCCTCAAGTGCAAGAATCCAATCAAATCTATTACACTTGAATAAGTGTGTTTCTGTTGAACTGTTCGCTAGATTAAAGCAGGAACCTTTTTTATTGACTACAGCGTGATTACGTTCAGGCCTGTAAATGAATCTGTTATTAAAAAAAAAAAAAATGGAGAGACTTCAGCTAGTGGAAACTTGATTGAGATGCGTATTGTGAGAATTCTGCTAACAGTACCACAGTTAATTATTTTTTAAGATTAATTTATTTTTTCAAACGTTCCTTATTAACAGAAAAATGTACCATCTCAAAACTGAACATATAAATGGAGGCTATTCAAACACTTATTCTTCATGGGAATGGAAAAAAGCTTAAAATATTGTATGTTTGCCACACATCTTAAATACTCTTTCATGACAGTTGAGTCTAAGACCTTGAGCAGGAGTTTTGCTTCCTTAGAAAAAGGAGAAAGAAGTAAGGGCAGTAGCAAATACCAACCACAGATCTTAAAGCACCTTGGAAAAAAAACAAAAAAGGAAAGTATTTTATCCTCAAACTAGCATATGTAGAATCCATAAGTGACTTAATATCATGAAGTAGTACAGAGCTGTTACAGAAAGTGTCCCAGCACTGAGAGCAGTCTCTTCAGTCACACAGCCTTTTCGGTGGGTGCCCCATAATAACAGTAGAACGGCAGACTCCAGCAGATCGCTTCTCGGTTTATTCTTGAATTCTTTGGGATTTTTATAAGCTTTTTTTATTGTTTCAGTCTTCACTGATGCCAATAGAAGCTTTGAGGTGTAAGTTTAGTGTGTTTACCTGTCAGTCATGGCACACGCTACTCAACAGCAAGACTATTGTGAATGATCAAGATTTATGGTGTCCGAGACCAAAACGTGAAACAGCCCAGAAAAATCTTTGCCACTAAGCAATGTAAATAAGTGATAAAGTAGATGATGCAGGCAGGACTGATAGCACTTGCCAGCAGTTCCTTTGGTTTTGTTTCTAAGCGTCCTAGGCTTTAAGTGTTTGCTGCAATTTTCTCTGTTTGGGATCAGAGTGAGGCAGAGCTTTTTTCCAGGAATGAAGCTTAGATGAGGTATCTAGTTTTCTGTGCTTAAGCAACAAAAAATAATTTGCACATTAGACTTGTATTGGGGATATGCCTTGTGCTGTTCCCAGAAAATATAAATAAATAGAGCTCAAATTATACATCTTTCAGAATCAGTTCGTGCATTGTGTTCAGTAAAGGCACGCTGGGCAACTGAATTTCCCAAATGTATCTATATTATGTATTACATGTGCATTGTTCAGACCCTTGGGGACCAAGAGAGCATTCCTGTAATGCTGCTTTAGGTTGCATTAGGTCACTGCGATTGTAGGCCTCATAACTCAGGGCAAGGATGCTTCCTTCTCAGAAAGTACCTCCAGGTAGCAGGAGGAATAAAAAGAACTTCTTCTGAATATATAGGGGGAACAAAACTAGATTCATAGAGAGCTATTGAAGGAGTTGATACGAGCAAGGAATCTAGCAGGAAGGAGGAAGAACAAAACTCAACTGTATACACAACAAGTTAAAACTATAAGCAAAGGTATATGAAGAGAGCAACTAGGATTTGATGGCGGGGGGGGGGGGGGGAAACTAGACTAGGGGGGCACACCTAGACTGCTAGATAAGGAAGGCAGTGCCTGGGTTTAAAAGTTGAATACCGAGGCTTGCTAAGGGAAAAGGGGTGCTTTGGATTAAGGTTATGGACAGAGAGACAAGGTGGACTTGAAGCTGGGGTTGGAGTCAGTAGGCCTTGTAAGCTAAGGGGCTTACAGAGGTCCTCACCCTGTGCTGTTAGCGAGCATCATTCACAAACCAGCATCAATAAAGGAGGATCTTGTCTTTTCTGAGTGTATTCTCAGATGGATACCAGAAGGCACTTTTGGCCAGTTGATAGGTTGACTAGAATGGTGGATTTTTATTGTGTAGCTAAAGTTTCCAGTGCTCTGAAACGCGAGTATGATGCCACATGCAAAATTTTCTGTAGTGTGTTCAGTTTGTTTAAAAAAAAAAAAAAAGTAGTTAAGCCACTTCTTACACAAAGTGATTTTAAAGCTTATTAAAGATAGATACTCAAACAGCATGTCAGAAACTTGCTGAGAGATTTGGCATGTGTCTACCTTGAGTAAAGTATGTTTATACAGTGACATTTTGTTTAAATGTTAGGAAATCCCGTTGTTAAGACTGTAAGTGAAACCTTAATTTAGCTCAGTGTGAAAGCATTGTGGCCTTTAATTACTTGATTGTGCACTTTTATTTCCCTCTCTGTCTTTTATGGTGCAGAGGATGATTGTTGCTGTGGGTGTGACTAGTGCTGCTCTTGTGAAGGAAAATGCTGATCACAGTACTGACTCATTTTTTTGCTCAGGCGAGGAAATACAGATTGAAAGGACTGTGGAAAGAAAAGTCAAAGATCAAAAGAGACACGCAAAACTATGCTCCACTTCTGCATCTACGGTAGAGTTTCTATCTAATGGCAGCATAGAGTGCATCCGTTGCACAAGGCAGCACTGTGTGGAGACACCTGAACAAAATGTTATTGAAGCTGGTATATTGACATGCAAACTACAGAGCTACTAGCTTAGGTCTCAGAAGCATCATGGCCCTATGACTGGACTAATTAGGTTTGCTCCCTAGCAGTAAAAGCAAAACTAATTACTTTAGGAGGAGAGCTCTGCTGATTGTGTCTGTAACTTGTTCATTTGGTGCCAACTCCGGTGTCACTGCATAACTCCACTTTGCATGAGGTAAACTGATGCCAGATATGTTAGCACCCTTTTGACAGGTTATCAGTTATTTTATATTGCTTATTTTCCAATTGAGTAATTTGTGAGTCTGAATCTGATTTAGAGAAACAGTGAGATTTGCAATAGTAAACGATTAAGTTTGAATGCATGCAGTTTTGTCTTACTGCAAAGTGTATTGAGAAATCAGATGCTTGACATCTTGGAGCAGGCAGACTAAAACTTGGTTGATGCCAACGTCCCCAATAAATAGGGATGACTGTACCACCACACCTCTCCTGAGTGCTATGGGAACTTACTAATGTTTGTGAAGTGCTTAGCTGCTACAGCGAGTGCCATGGAAAAGCCAAGAATTAACCTCATCTCTCTGTTAAAAGTGGAGTTTGGATTAAGTGTAATAAGAAAGATAGGAGGTTACCTGCTTATTTAGTGAGTTATCCTGGACCTCAACAAGCCAAAGAAGGAAACAGCATGTGATCATGTAATTAAAGACTGCACAGTACATACACAGAAGGAGGGTGGGCAAAGAACATATAGTTAGCCTTTGGTCTCTTCTAGCTCTAGAGTATTTAGTTTGTAACCTTCATGTATTTATTAATACAGTTTCTTGTGATAAATAAGGCTATAAGTTTAAAAAAAGCAGAAAATACACTAACAAAACAGCAAAACATACAAAATTAGTATTATCAAAAAGCTGACCCAAGCTTACTACCTTAGGTAGTAATGTACTTCACTGTACTTCACTTTGTGAACCATATTTTCTTTTTAATGTTGACATTTTTGGTGTAATACCTGTAATCTAGAGAAAATAGTTCACTTTTATTTTTGTTTTCTTTTTTTCTCAGTAAATCTGTAGATGAATATAGATATGAGCACATTTTCTTACAGTTCTGTGCCTCAGCCCTATTTAAGATAGCATGTTAGGAACATGGTTATTACTGATGAAACACTGCGATTCTTTTTCTAGAAACAGTGCATGAACCATACTGTCCCTCAATTAACTGTATTGATTGTATCACAGATAACTTAGTACAAAAAATACTATTAGTTAATTAAAAAATGCTATTAGCCAAAAATGGTGGTTATTCCATTTGATTTTGAAAATTCTACTGTTTGAGCCCAATCAACATTTAGTTGTAGGCTTTTCAGAATGCTTGATATATTTTGTGGTCTCCAAATATTTTGCGTTATAAAATATGAAGTGCTTTCTTTGAAAACCAACCAGATTTCTGTAGTCAGTTTGATATATTGAGGTGATATGCTGGTGTAATTTGTGAGAAATGAAGTCAAAACCTTCTTTTTAATGATTTAGTTAATTTAAAAAAAAAAAAGAGAGGAAAAAAATCAAAATATTTACTTTGGGTCACAATTTAAGAAGGTATTTTGGTAACTTAAGCTGACCAAGGAGATTAGGACAAATTTTAATATCCCTTTTTTATTCTTTCAAGAAAACAAATTTTGGGTAAGACATTTTTAATCATCTTTCTGGATTTAGCAAATCTGACTAGTGACCAGCAAAAGGGGGAGAATACCTTCTTCTGATCTGAAAACTAGAGTTGTAAGAGGGTCAACGCGTCTCTAATTATAATGATGCCGTTAACACTGCTCTAATTGAAAGGTTGTGTCAGCATTTCCATTATAAAGCCATGTTTTTCATGGGTTGTAGCTCAGCTGTAAAGATTCAATCTGGGCTGAAACATGTCAAAAGACCTCATCCTGCTCCTTACAGAATACCTTCAATCTCCTAATTAAACCAGTGAGTTCTCCAGACACAGAGTTTTTCAGACAAATAAGGGCAGATTTTACAAGGATCATTTTACAATGCTGTCATAGACCAAGGGTTGGTATGCAAGTAAATTGTTCTGTATGTGCTCTCAACATTTGCCTATTTTCAGAATGCAAGCTCATCTGAAAAAGCCCCCAAAAGCAGATCATTTTAATGCTCTGTCCTGATCTCTGCTTCAGAAGATACAATATTTAGCAATATATAAATGTACCAATTTGCAGTGGTTTAGTTGTAATATTTAATAATAAAAATGTTTTATGCTGTATGGATAGAAACTTGTAAAACAATAACTGCTATGGTAATTTCAATATCCTTCAGAGCACAGGCTAAAAAATGGAAGAAATGGTTTGCTAAATGAAGGACGACTAAAACTCTAGGGGGAAATTGCATTTAAGCTATAGAGAAGGTATTACACAGGAGGGAGTAAAATGAGTGATTAAAACCTACCTCACAATATCCATTTAAAAGCATGTTGAAAACATCACGAATTGGAAGCACAAAAGTTGAAATAATAAACACCAGCCCTGTTGAGACTTGTACTGCCGAATAAAACAGTAATTTAATTCTAAGGAAAATCTGAGTGGATCATCGTGTAGTCGCACAGAGGAGAATCAGGACAGCAATTTGTTGGTATGTGGAAGTCTGCCCTGATTTAATACATTGCAAAAAGTACATACCTGGACTGGTGATGAAATGACACACTTTGCATTGTAGATATTTTGAAATGTCAGAAATGTAATGTGATATACTTCAGAAAGGCTTAATTAACAGCCTCTGTGCTGCTTCCGTTGATGAGATTGGCATGCCAATTGACTTCAGTGGGAGTAAGCGTGAATGCAACACTGAGCTTTGAATTTTGTTTGTGCACCAAAAACTGACTTGAGGCCAGGCCTTGTGACCTCCAAAAATAGGCAGAGCATGCTGGCCAATACCCACATAAAATAGTGGGATGTAATCTGTCTGCTAGGTTGTTCTGCAGCATAATCCCTCCCAGCCCTGCCCAGGTGTGTGTGTCTTAGCCCCTCCACACTTGATAGATAGACTCCTTTCATCCAAAGGCACTAAGTGACAATGTTTAAGAAAGGATATGTCTGAGCTGGGTGAAGATTTTGGAAAATCCTGACTCGTAGGTACCTGGAGGAGGTCTGCACCTTTCCCCTCGTTCTCTTTCTAAATCTGATCTGGAATCCATAGACTTAATGTGAACCCATAGGTTGATTCCAAATATCTCATGACTATTTGTAGGATTAATCATATAAGCTACCTGAGACAGTGTTAAAACTGCATAGTGATAGTACTCAGTAGTTTCTTCTGTGAGCTAATTTCTCTTTTATTACAAAATGTTTGCATTGTAAAGGTATTGTGAATGCACGTCTTTCGCGTCTGCTCAAAGAAACAGTTGTGGCTCCTTACCACTCTGATTACATTTGACTGAGTTTCACGCTTTTGAGGGTGGCATTTCCATAGCTGAGAGTGTGGAGGTACTGTAGGTAAGTATACAATGGTGAACTTTTCCTGGAGTTGAAAACTTGCTTTTTCAGGAGACCAGCTGTTTTAACTTGTCCCTTCCTGCTCTGGATTTGCACTCCAAGGGAGAAGAAACTCTGCATCAATGAACTCCTGAGATTAATGAATCCTTTTTTTCCCTCCCTCCTGCAGAT
The DNA here is from genome assembly GCF_040807025.1 of Struthio camelus. Lineage (NCBI taxonomy): Eukaryota > Metazoa > Chordata > Aves > Struthioniformes > Struthionidae > Struthio > Struthio camelus. Next base: position 35,427,721 of record NC_090981.1, on the reverse strand, counting down.
TTTCACTGAGTGATGTTATATGACATTTTCATGTGTATATGAAATATCAAGAAGTGCTAACATAGTTAACAGAGCACTATCTGGCTATAATCTGAAGTTGTAAAGGATCTGTCATTTGATTCCAATGAAACTAATTTCAGGATCTCAAAGTATCAGAATTTCTCACAAGCTTAAAATGTAGTATAATCCAGGTATTAATTTTACAGATACAGTGTGAATTGGCTTCCTCTGACTTTACCTTTCTGCTGTGTTAGGATTTCTTTTTAAACTCACATTTTCATATGAAGTTGAATGAAATAGAAAGGAAACCTTTGGGTTAAGAGGAGTTATTTTATGAGACTGTGACAGTATGGGGACTTGCCTAACCATCTAGATTTTTCCCTCATGAATGCTAGCACTGTTTTAAATCGTGTAGTTCTGAGTGCAATAATCCAGTTATGCTAAATAACATTTTTTCCTTTGGTGTTCTAAGTATGTTCGGCCATTATGCTGATGCAGCTACTCCTGTAGTAAGGACCTTTTCAAGCTGCACAGTTGTGAAATAGAGAGTTTGTCCCATATGGATTTCAGTGTGTAGAGTGTGAAAATGCAATAAAACCTTGCATGAAACTAAAACAGAAATACTTATTCTAGAGTAGTAATAACATATTTTTAATAGCATCAAATTAAACACTCAGTTAATTTGAAAACAAAAAGCTAAGATGACTGAGCATACCTAAACAATTTACTGAAGCAGCAATGACTTGAAAGCTCACATTGGGAATGGAAGCTAGGACAATGTTGAAAGGTATGACAACTGGAGTAAAGCACTCTATTTTGTTAGGGAACTCTATTCTATTTCTAGTACTGAAGATCTTTTTAGTGACTTTCTTATATTATACAATAGCTATTCAGTTGTACTGAATTTTCTAATTTAAAAAATCATAGGGTTGCTATTTAGTCATATTAAGGGTTACGTTTTTCAGAACTCTATATGAGGAAGTGTACTTTTGCCTCTGGGCGATTAAATTCTGCATACTTAAATCCCCTCCCCAAAACTAATTAGGTATGGTAGGTGGTATTCAAGAGTTGCAATGTTTTACTTTGGAGGTGGTTATATTTCACTGATGAATACATACATCCGTTTAATTTTGTGAAGCTATTTAGGATTTATTTGCATTAATAGTAAAATAGAAAATTAAATGAATACTGTCAAAAAAAAAAAAAACTCACTAAGTGATGAGCTGGCTTCATAGTCAGCTTTTCACTGTCTGCTGATTTGTTATTAGCATGAACAGATCTGAGTTCAGCATGAAAGGACAACATAAAAGCAACAATGAGGCTACCTGGAAATATAGTTGGAATAACCCGAGCTATTCCTTTCTGCTGCTGGGATTTCCTCTTCAATTCTTTGCTGGTTGTTACATCTTGAAAGACTTTTTTTTTCTTATAGCTCAGTGGACACATTTGGTCAATATTCATCCTTTGTTCCTGGCTTCATACTGGCTTGCATGTGTCCTGATCTTTAAGTTAATCTTATGCTTCTAATTTCTGTTAAGCGTGTTAAGAGAATTTGTGTTGCCTTGTTTCTGATTTTGTCTTCTGAGTGATTTCCTTTTGTTTCTTGGTATTACTTGCATACCCTATTTCCGATTCTCTTGTTTCAGTCAAATTGGTAGTTGAGGTTTGTTTTAATTCTGTGTTTGTTGTGTTCTTGCCTTGACTGTCAGCATGTGGTAGCTAAGCCTAGTCTCTTGGAGAATCTGTAGATAGCTCTTCTGACTTGTAGATAAGTATTGCAAATGATACTTTCCAAAATAAATCCAAATTTGCTGATAACTATTCTCTACTTCAGATCCTCACAAAACTGGGCAGTAGTTTATGTCTGTCTGAGTCTTATTTTTAAAAGTAAGTAGGCCTATTCTGAAATTTCTTAGACAATTTGGGATTTTCTGAAGCTATGGAATTTTATCCTGTTGTTAAGCTATGGCAAGTTTGGGGGGGGGGGGGAACGGGAAGGTGCTTGTTTGTTATTTTTCCCACTTGAACTATTTAACGCACAGTTATCATTATCTCTTATTCCCGGAATAAAAATATGAACATCTAATCACTCTCATCACATCAGCCTTTAAATCTCTCAATCTCTTTAATTAAAAAAAAAAAAATTGTCATGTATATACAGCTCATCCCTTAATAAATATCAGAATGTTTTTATCTTGGAATATGATTTGCATATGAACGAAACATCTTCTACTACATGGTTCTTGATGAATGTTTTTGGATACTACTGTAAGAGGTGTGTTTATGCTCTGTATTGTATTCACAAAGCCATCTTGGTATGCACTAGGATGTTATTCAGTCAAGTTTATTGGGCACAAGAAGCAGCTCTACCTGAGATGCGCTACGTCTTTGCCCCATGTTGTTGAGACTTCAGAGTTTCAGTAATGTCCACTGTAGACCCTTGGGTGCGTTCATTGGTATGACCCTTTCTAACAGCTTGTGACTAGGCTGCATATTCACCTTGTGCCAAAAGGTGTGAAGTAACATAACTCTATTCTGAAGAAACTTTTCTATCTGAGTATACTCCCTTTCTATGTCAATTACAGCTATACTAGCAAATCGTTTGTTTTCCAGCTTTGCATCTCCTAAGGCATTGCGTTATAGTGTCAACCATTTCAGAAAGCTTAGTCCTCTGAAATTAATGACTCTCTGATGATTTTTTCCACTCTTTCAAAAAAAAAACTGAAAAAAGAACTTTTTTGTACAATCTGATTTATGGGAGAAAGATTACATGTAGGAGGTAGCAACTGTGGAAGAAGAGAGCTACAAAGGAAACCTTAAACTGAGAAACGGAATGAGAAAACCTAGCTAAAGCAGCAAAGGCGGAGTAAAGAAAAGTCTGTAAGATCAACCTCCATCATGCCTAAGTTTAATGAGTAACTATGTACTAGTAAAAGAATGTCTGTTAAGAGGTAGGGGCTGTTGTTTAGAAATTACAGAGGAGAAGGAGAACCTCCATGTATTAATTGATCCCTGCATGTGTACCAGCCACCAAGAAATTCAGCTGTAAAAAGTAAATGTAATTCAGCAACAGATCCAAATTTTCTTTCCAGGTATGGTAGAAAAATGTGAGGCAATGAACACGAGTGTTGGAACATGGGAAATTAAAATTAGATAGAAGGTTTTTTGTTTTGTTTCATTGTGGGGATGGTCAAACATTGGAACAGGTTGCCCAGAGAGGCTGTGGATTCTCTATCTTTGGACCTTTTTGAAGACTTGACTGGACACAGCCCTGAACAACTGATCTGATTAGACCTACTTTCAGCAGGGGCTAGGCTAGGTGACTTCTGGAGTTCCCTTCCAAGCCAACTTATTCTGTCCCTTTGTAACCTATAGGCTGGCTGCTTTTATTATGTGTCACAGTTTATAGGTGACCAAGATCTGCTTTCTTGTTTGATCTATTTTTTTTAACTTTTCATATTCCTTTAACATGACCATATAAACTTTGCTGCACTGTAGCCATGCTTTACTTCCTGCTCTGCCCCCGCCCCCCCCCCCCAAAAAAAAAAGTTCATCTCCCTTTGCTCCTTGAGGGCATTCTTTCAACAAGCACTCCTACAAGCTGGAATCACATACTCCACTTTGTAATCCTATCTTTATTTTTCTCAAAATTACATACAGTGTCAAAAATAAGTATCTATTTCCTCTCTGCTTCTAAGCTTCAGGTAAAAGGGAAAAAAAGATAAATAAAAGTACTTCTCTAAAGTCTCATTGTTTCTGGAGTCATAACATTCATCAGACACTTATCCGTTGCTCTAATGCTTCAGGTATTATTCTGCACAACAGCTCTCACTGATGTCTCATTCTTTCTCCCAAGTGAGATATTAAAAAGCCTTGCCACCCACTCGTTTTACCACTCACTTCTATCTGTACATTCGTGACTGTCTACAGACTCGCTTCATACTTCCACGGTTTTCATGCAACCTATTCAAATTTACAGTGGTTGAAGCTCTTTAAATGGTGCACATTTTTAGTACTGGTCTGGATTTTGTTATTAATCACAATGTCTTCTGTATTTTAGGGGCAACCTTAAAATAAGTACTCTAATCATAAATTTGAAAGATGAACCCATAGACTTCCTGTAGCAGTAGCTCATGTGCAGGCCAGTTGCATTCAAGGTGATTGCTGAGGGCCTCCTTTGAACTCCTTTCTATAGCTTGAGCTCCTTAAGTTCTTTGAAAGCTGCAGTACTTCCAATGTTAGCATAGTAACAGCTTGGATAGCAAATTGAGAATGTTTCAAGTTATTTTCTGCTTTTAGAATATGTCCTCTGTTTACATTTATTTTTACATATATGTGTGGAATTGGACAAGTCAATCTTTCTTCTTTTTGGCCCACTCCACTTTCTGATTCTTTTATCCAATTATATAATGTTTAAGATACAAATACTGCTGTGAGATTTTCAGCAAAAGCAGAAAATCCTGTTGTTGGTATCCCTTTTTAATAGGGAGGTGTTGGTTTATTAGTTGTGCAAAGGTTTCTTATGTTACACTCACAGCATAAAATGTTCAAAGAAGGCAGAGAAAGGTACGTGGGTTTTTTGTGCATTGTTAGGCTGGCAAAATATTTCTATGTTATCCAGAATCCCTCTTCCTGGTGCTGAGGATAGATCAATCCACGCCTGTTTTTAGAGGTGTTACTGGAGAACATTTTGCTACAGTTGTAGGTTTTCTTACTTGTACTTTTTTTTTTTTTCCTTTCCCAATCACTTTCAGATCCCTAGAATAAAGAAACATAAAGGGAGGGAGAAGCCACCTTTCCTGCCTCTGTCCCAGGTCTGAATGGAAAAACATGGCAGCAAAGTTAAAATCCTATTTATGACATCATTTCTGGCAGACTTGGAACAATCGAAGGTCTTTGAGGCTTTTGTTGTCAGCCTTTAATGAACGCAGCAGTTTGTGCTCTTTCCATATTAGAGCATCAATTTTGGTAAGTCATGCATGTATTGACTTTATACGTTTTCTCTAGCAGGAGATATTAGGCTAGTACCTTCTAAGGTCTTTGTGATCTGAAGGAAGAGAGAGATGTAAAAGTGGTAGAGTAAGATGATATCCTGAGTTTCTGGAAATATTGCATCTTTTTCCAGAAAAAGAATCCAGAGAACATATTTGAGTTCATTTGGTGGAGTGATGCTCATATTTTACTATCAGTAGTCTCTTTTTTTTTTGTTAGAACAAATTACATTGTCTCATTGTAGGCTTTTTTACTTTAAACTTGAAAATGTAATCATCTCAAAAATACAATAACTTGAGTATCTTTTTCTAAAATGCAATAATGCAGGTAGAACATTATTTTCCAAGAAATGAAGTTTTAGAACCCTTACATCATAAATCTTGGAAATAATTGAGGTCTCAATGTATGATAAAATTTTTGATTCTCTGTATGGCAAGAATTGTAATTCTAGTTATAAAGCATCGTCAGTGCATAAGGGGGCCAGGTAGCATGTTGATTGTCTGCAGCTGTACAGTTACTTTACATGGTGCAATGTGAGAAGGACAAGCACAAAAGACCTATAGATTTTTGAGAAATGTGGACAGGGCCTTAGATTTAAATACAAAGCAAGGGAGCAACTTTAAAACCAAGGGAAAAGTTTGCAACCTCAAAGCAAAAGCTGTCAGTTTTTCATGCCAGTGGCACAGTTATTTGTGTAGGTGCTTGAAACCCACAGCAAATATGAGTCGGTTGTTATCCTCCTCAGATGGAAAACATTAGTTTTTCATATCTTTGATCAAGTATTTTACACAAATAAGTAAAACTTACATGACTTGCATAATAGGCATGGTTTCACTGTGAAATAAGATATAATCAAAATATATTAGATATGTAACTTGGGAATGATATATCAAACAACTCCAGTATGTTCTAGTTATTCCTTAAAACTTGTTTCACTTGAATGCACAGGCACAAAATTTTGCAAGTTAATTTAAACAGCAATGTGAAAAATGTATTTATCTGTTGTAAGATAAATGCAAATCCTATGTTTTACTACTAAAAGTAAACCTGTGTAGATCTATTGTGGAAGTCTCTGGGAGTGGGAGAAAGTCTGGGGAAAGGAAATCTGTGGAAGAGTGTGGTGTGTTGTTGTTGGTTTTTTTTTTTTTTTGGTGTGGCTCAGAAAACTGATTAGAAGCAACAGTTACTGCACTGATTCTACAAATGAAGTTTACAGCACATTCAGCTGGGATTAGTGTGTGGAATTTAGCCATATCTCAATATAACTTGAGCTTTCCATTGAGGAAATGGCCAGTCTCACCCACTTCTACTGAAAGCCGATCTGACTTCTGGTGCAGACACAGTTTAGTGGCATCTTGGACAAAAGCGTCATAACTATGTGTAGAGATCTGTATATATTTCCATACCATAAGAAAAAAGGTGGAGAAATAATATAGCTGATTGCTTGACTTCCTTCTCTGTGTGCTCGCCTTTATCATTTTCCACTGTTTTGATTGTAAAATCAAAGTGCCTGGCAGAGATTTGAGGACAGTCGCACGTTTGTTCTGGTCTTTGTTTAATGTGATGCTGTTAGTAATTTCACAAAGGGCAGCCCCCCTTGCACTTGTACCAAAAAGGTTCTGTACAAGATAGCTCTATAGGGGGTTGCTGCCCAAGGACCTCCTTGTAAATGTGACGTTTTTGAATCTACAGGAAGAGCATGCAAAGAGTGAGTGTGGCAGGGATCCTGGACAATGCTGATATCCATAAGTAGTCTGCTAACATCTTGTATGTTAGGTCCATAAAGATCTTGAGATGTATCACAACTCTTTAGGTCTCAGACTACCCCTGGATTGGAAAGTATAAGGACAGCTTAAAATCCCTGCACTCGTGCCCTGCTGTTTTCAGCAGGCTGCAGAGTGTATGTTTTAGAGGTAAAATGTGGACTATGACTCCCAGTCTTTAAATTAAGGGATTAAATATTTGATTGTTAATAAGCAGCAATTTTTTCCTTCTCTGACTTACTGCTTCATCAACCTTGATTTTTCTTTTACTTAATGAAAGAAAAGCTATACAATGCTATACGTTTAGCTTTCCTGGGAGAAAGTAATACCTATCTTTATGCCACCATACCTGTTTCTGCTAACTGGAACATGAGGTGTCCTGAGACAAAGTGCATTGTCACACACACAACACGTGTGAGTAGAAGGGTTCAAAAAAAGCAATGATATTTTGCCGTTACTGTGAGTGTCCAGTTTCTGCTGTGACTGTCTGGCTTAGAAGTGAATGGCAGTAGTGCACACAGTGCAAACAGTTCCCATACCACTGTTTGAACTTCTTATGGATCCAGATAGGTGGATTTTCTGGGGAGGAGTTAGAGGATTTCTTTTCAGCCCACTAGCATAGCCAGCATGCGCTTACCATGTCATATGATGTGGTTCTCTTCTCTTGCTTTCTCCATGGCTGTCTGTCTTCCTTGGCTTGTTTTTATTCATCTCTGATAAGATGCATATGTTCGTAAGGAATTGGAGTCCAAAGCTTTGCTCTTAGAAAGCAGATCTAATAGTAAAACTATGTCTAAGAGCAATGCTTCCTCTTTGGGCCGTCTTGTCATTGGCATTTCATGTTCCTGTCTACGTTTTACAGCTGTGATTTAGAGTAAACACAGTAAGAAATAAAACAAGTTATACCAGCTGTTAGGACTCGGTCTTATTTTGGGGAAAATGAGCCTGACTCATTTTAAGACACCTTTTTGAGTAGAAATATTCAGTAAGTAACATAAAAGTAAAATCACTAGAAAATGTCTATCCGGTTGCAGCTGTTGTTTGTTGTTGTGTCTGAAATTTGGTAGCAGCATTCAAATCAAACTATTAAGTAGTGGATGATCTTTCAGTCTGCCAGACATTTGAATTTTATTTTATCGCATCCATAGTTTGCAGCATTGAGAGCTCTCCTGGCTTGGGGCTTTTCAGTTACTGCCACAGAGCACATGGCACAGCCCTTGCGCATACCATGGAAAAGCAGTACTTAACAGCATGTTGGAAATACTAATGCTTCTCAAAGAAGCATTCCACTGTTCAGCCCTTTTTGAAGCTCAGCTGATTTACTTTTTTGTGAATATCATATTGTAAGTTAGAACTGGTGAGAAGTTAAATGTTTCTTTGTGCGTTATGTCACTGATGTGTTTTGTGAATTAAGATCTTGTTATAGATATAGTCATGATTTTGAAAGGAGACAAGGTAAAGAGTTCACTTTAGAACTGATTAATCTGGAACAGCAGTACAAATCCTTGTTTTTTAGGAAAAAATTGAAAGCATATGTTTAAGATTCATCTCTAATTTGCAACGAATTGCTTCAGTAGAACTACTTACATCAGCATTGTTAATCTTACTGGTTTCAAGTGACCCATGTTCTAACAGTCCACGCTATCAGCGGAGAGTATATCTTTTTTTTCCTAATTAAGAATGGTTGACCACAAGAGGGAGTTCCTTGCCAACTGTTTACTTACCATGAAAGCAGTAAGTGTAGACCACGGGTGCTCCAAAGAAGTTAACGCATAGAATATCTACTTTCTGTTGTTGTGAGCTAAAGCAAGAAATAATTTATTTTACAGTTTTAAAGAGCTTTAATTTTGAAAATATAACATTTATTGCACTTTAAAAATTTACACAAACGTCTTGGCTTTATTTAATAATGTAACTACTGTTAATTTAAAGTATACCATACTTATGACACAGGTTCGTAGATGTTATAATCAAACACAATGAGCACGTGGCATGTATGGTTGGTTTTATTTATATGGTATTAAAATGTGCTATAAATTATTTTGTAATACTCGGAATTCTCAAATTCTTATTTGTATCCAGTGGACTTCACTATTTATTTAGTACTTAGCCAAAATGCATTACTTCAAAAGAAATTCAGGTGGATAGTCGTTTTTGTTTGAGGGAGATGCTTTTTTTAACCACATACCTTCTTGTTTCTTACACTGTTAATTATTGCAATTACTCTTAAAGCTTACTTTGCATATAACTTTTTTATGACGATATACTATAAGGTCCTGGTGAAGAAAATTTGAATACTTGAAACTACTTTTTTCCCATGCTGTGTTAAACTATTTTTAACATAACATGCCACAAAGTCGTCATTTTTTTTGAACGTTTACTTTTAATTTAACTTGAACTCTAGGTTCAGGTTCAGCCCATAAGAAATCTTTCAGTAATCTGAAGGAGCCTGTAGATTTTTGTAATATAGATTTTTTCCACTTGTTCTTAAGGGAAAAAATCCTCAAAAATAGGAGAACCCCACCTAAATCCTACATCTATTATCTACTAGCTAAAACCAAATAGCAATATATGCCAAAAACAACAACAAAAACTAAAATAAAATAATTCTAGCTTTTAGGGGGAAAGTGGTCTGTATGTGTCATGAGACATTACAAATGTTATATGGGGATGTATGAGGCCACCCCACCCAGTGTGCTCTTGCAAATGTCTTGTGCATTTATACTCAGTGGAGGACAACGGAGTGGCTAGTGTAACCCATTTTTCTTATATCACTTGTGATTCTTAAAAGGTTTTACAATTTCCAAATGGCAGTACTTATGCAGAGCTAATTGAGTTTTATATGAATAATCCTTTCACTTCTATGGTATTTTATTTATGCTTTACAAATATTAGTTAATTAAACTTCACAAAACCCTGATGACTAGGTAAATTCTTTTGATTTTGCATTGCAAGAGCACTGATGCACATGGAGGGGGAAAAAGGCTGAACTTTTGAAAATGTTGGGTATGCCCAATAGCTATTCAGGCAGTCCGTTACCCAGCTGCTGTGTGTGCTCTTACCGTTCCCTAAATTGGACCCCTAAAATATAAAGGTCAGGTCTTAAAGTCAATACCTTGTAACTGAAATAAATGAAAACTAGAGGTGTTAGAAACCGTGGTTACTTTTTCTGTTCCCTTAGCTGGCATGTGCATCCCTGGTTTTCCTAATGGAATCTTTGAAACGTAATTTTTCATCAGATGTTGTGAACACGGCACATTGTTTTTATGTGGCAAGACTGAAAGGCAAATATTCATCAAATCAAATGGCATGGCATAGTAACTAGAAAAGATGATGACATATATTTAGTCCTTTACTTTATACAGTTTAGAATTCAAAGAAAGCAGCTTTCTCTAAACTGAAGTTTTACTTAAAAATATATATCACACTACCTCTAGCAAAATGCATTTTTTTTAAAGCAGGTGTGTACTGCTTTTTAATATTGACTCTTTATTGTAGAAAAATAACATTTATTAAAATAATAGTTGTCTTTAGTGCTAATTGTTGTATGATTCAGTGGTTTTATTTATTTTTAAGTAAAGCTATGAGCTCTGTAAAAGGTCTCACTTCCTGTAACATTTTTCTTAAGTAAGTTCAGCCAAATTAAGTTCTCTGGAGACAAAATAAAGTGTCTGTCAAAATGGACTGCTTATTTTCTCCATGTTTTTAGTAATGATGATGAAAAACAGGATGTAAAGTAGGAGAATCTTGAGAAGGGGATGAGAGAATTCATATTCTGAGTTTATCCAGTTGAATGCTGGATAAAAATTCAAATTATTACGGCTTCATCGACATCAAATCTTTAGAAATGTTCAGGTTTTTTACCCTGAATACTCTCCCCAAGTAACATAGGATGTTTCTGTTCGTTGTTTGATCTCTTACAGTAGTTTGTAGAGAGTAAGAGTTTGTTTATTTTAGCATAAAAATTTAGAAGTCACACACTTGGAAGTATTGATACCAGCTTGCATTTGATTTGGTCTGGAGATCATTATAAAATAGGAGTAAAGCAAATAGTGAAGAATAAAAGGAAACTTTTTTTTTTAGAAAAAATATGATCAAATATGTGCAATTAGCATGGAGACCTTGATTTTTCAAAAACTCTTCCATATTATATCATTTGGAAGAACTAAACAACTTATTTTCTTCTCTTACAGTAGCTGCTGCTTAAAATGTAAATGTTTGGACCTGCAACTTTGTTTTAAACTGCACTAAGTCTTGCAAATTATTATTTTGAAATGTGAAACATTTTTCAAGAGTCTTTTCAATGCTTAAACTTTGTAAATAAAAATATGTAGTAATATTTTATATTTCCACTGCTGAATGTATCAAGCTTTTGAAATGAACTGATTGCCATCAAACATGTACCCACACAACCTTAAAAACAAATAGCAACTTTCATTTTAATGATCATACTTCTGTTGGTCTTTTTTTAATTGTAAATTACAATTTGGTACAGATGTGGAACCAATTTACATGGTTAATGGAATGGTTTTCCATCTTGTTCCACTTTTCTACAGCTTGATCAGCTGTCATGCTTAAAGTTACAAATTCCTGACATTATTGAAAGCATGCAGCTGCCGGTTGGATTTTTTCAATTGTCTGCATACAGGAAGAAAAAAAATAATGAAAACAGTTCATCTAACTTTTGTCCTTATTTGGAATATAGCAAATTATCTCCTTAAGGTAGAAAGTGCTTTGAATAGTACTTCAGTTATGAGGTAAATTAGCTGACGATCTTATTTCTGACTGTTTTTAAATATACAAATCTGTTAATCTAGGTACACCCTAAGATTTAAAGGCATTAGCTAATTAACTATACCATCAGCAGTTATCCTTTAGAGACCGAGAAAGGGCATTATTAGAAGTCTTGAGCAACTCAAATATAGCATCAGCTTTCAGAAAGATAAAACATATCCCCCTTGCCATTCTGTTAGCTTAACTTAATTTCGTAGTAGGAAGAGGAAACAGACCAAGGAGTGGTAATATTTCCAGGGGCGACAGTGGTGGGAGAGGGGGACTTCACGGAAGTGTGTGCTTATCTATATTTTCATGTCGATATGTTGCTACCAATTTTTACATTCTGATTTGTATTTTGATAAAGCTATTAGTCTCCAGAAATTAGTTCTGTTACATTTGGATTTGAGCATAGCCAAAAACATTCAGAGTTAAAGATGAGAGTATAAGATCCTTCTTATGCATTACTCTTCTAATTTGGTTATGATCTCTCTGAGACAATGGTCATGTAGTTTTGCATAGAATGCTTATTATTTTAAAGTCATTATTTAGAAGACAATGTATTTTATGAAAGCACAGAGTGTTCCTACGTGAGAAATATTGGGAATATCTTTGAGGTTGGGGAAACAATACTTAAAAATGGGATCTTGGAGATAAAGGAGCAGCATGTAACAAAAGACATAGATTTGAAAACTACTAGACTGTGCCTCTGTAAGACAGGAAACTGCGAAACTTATTCAATGGATTTTTAAAAAATTGGCGTAACCTGCAAATAAGGTAGTATGAAATATGACCTTATGTTTGTCAAGTAATATGATTGAAAAAAGTTAAATTTTTGGAGTTATATAGTAACAGACATCACGTTGTTAGTACTTTTCTCAGAGAGAGTGTTTAAGTTGGATGTTTGAAAAAAAACATCTATTCAACTCTTGGAATTTATCTCTAAAAGTGATAAGAAAGAAATCTAGGAAAATTGGGGGTGAGGGGGGAGGCATGCCACGGCACAGCACAAGGAAGTGCAAACTTGTTCAATTAAAAGCCTAACCTGGTGGATTTATGCAATGAAAAGTTAATGGACTGGCTTGGGTTCCATAAAATAGTACATTTTTTTTTATAATCTGCAATGCTTCATGGATCTCATATGAACATACCTAATGTTTCAGGAGCATTACCTCCTCAGAGCTGTAATCACAATGTGTATCAATAAAGATAAAATACTGTAGGCCGTTGATTCATGTGGATCAGCTTGGAAACTCATAGACAGAAGCTTCTCTACTGATCTTCCAACCACTAAATTTATGGACAGAAGTCAAAAGAGTTCATTCTGTAAGAGAAGTTGGGGGAGACAGTTGGCTGCTGTAACTAATAAGCTACTGGATTACCCTCTCCATTTTCTCCAAAGGCACATGCTATTACATTTAACAGATTAGTACTCAAAGCAACTAAATTATTCCCAGGATTACTGAAACGCTATTTTCTGTTTGAGTTTACCTGTAGTATACTTCCATTTCAGAAATTTCCCACTGTTTCATTACTTTTAAAGTTGGCTACTGAAGATTATTTTTCCATTTGGTATGCCAAGGTACTGCCTTAGCTGCCCAGACTTGGAATATAAAAATAAGTCTCTGGAACTTTCAAATTAAATTTGAATAATGCCTCTAAGGACATTCCTTAGTTCATTATGTGCCTTTTTTTTCCCCCCTCTCTGTTTTCCTGTTCATCCTTCATTTGTACATTGAAGGACAACATATATTTTAATGTTGTGTTTGCCTTTTCTCATTTTCCCCTTCATTATCACCACAGTGATCCTAGTTTTTGAACAAAAAATGGGAGTTCCTTCTGCCTCTTCCCCTTTTTTAATCTTTTTGTGTAGAAAGACTGTAAGTGAATACTGCAATTACAATATTCTTAAATTGTTCTTAAATAATATTGTGGTGTTTACAGTGGCACCATTTCACTTATATGCATTGTCTATGATCCCTGTATGTTTTGCTATAATTTGAGATCATAATAGATATATGCAGCTGAGCGTAAGATACTGGAGGTGATTTGTTCTCGAAATGCATGGTAAAATAATGCATTTGATATTCGATCTGTAGTTTTAGCTTAAATAGCATTCCAAATTCAGTCCTGCAAGCAGAAATCCTACAGCTGTTATTTGTGAAATTGATTCTATTTTAAATCCTAACAATATTCATTGTCACTTTGTGGCTTTTCAGACACTTGGGGCACTTTTCATCTTCCTGTGAGGTTACCAATAAACAAATGAGTTCCTTAATTAACCCTTAAGTTAGGCTATCTCCACGTTTCCTTATGTTTCTGAAATAGTCCTGATGCATGTGGAATGATGAATTGGATAAAATGACAGGAGAAGATAAAACAAGGAGGACCAAGGTGTTTCTATCTCATTTTAGTGCAACAGTACAAGTTATTAAAGATTGTATATTCAGTTTGTTCCTTCGGTAGACATAGAATTTTTATTTTATCTCACCACACGTTCCTATGCAAACAAGTAATACTCAACAATTGACTTAGCATAGAAATCTTTTGCCCCATCTCTACAGAGCTAGACATTAGATTTTCCAGTGGAATAAGGTTTTTGTTATATTCCTGACTGCTCTTAATCTATTTTGGTTTTCTTTATTCAGCAGAGACGAAGAGAAAGTGTTCATAGAACAAAAAGACGTTTTGACTTTCCTGCCAAAGTTTTTCTGGAGTTTTTCTCCTCTGGTATATAGTGCTTATCTTCAGATTTTCAGTATTCCTAATAAAGCTAGATTACACTACAAGAAGATAACTGACCATAGGATCATTATGAGACCTGTTCCACATAATATCTTAATTTTTAGTATCCATTAGGAGTTTAAGCTTCTGTCTTGGATCATATGAACCCAGTGTTCCTTCTTTTTTTCTTTGGAATTTGCAGTTACCTACATCTGCCAACATTTTCCTCTTTGTTTTAAGAGGCAATTCTGTAAGTTCTACATCAGCTTTATCCAGATGTTTTCCAGACAGTTGGCACCTGACTCCAACTGTCCACTTATAAAAAGGAAATACTCTGCAATGCAATGAAAGAACGTTTTTCTGACCTGTTATTAACTTTCCACTGAGTTGCAGAAATTGTCATCCTCTTATATGGCAGGGGGCAAAAAAAAAGTAGGGGCTATAATAGAAAACAAGTTATCTGATGAACTTGGTACTTAAACATATGATTAGAAATTTATTTGAAAATTTATTGCATATCATAAGATTAAAGACTTTTTTCCTATGACTGACACCATTGCACTTTTCCATGCCTTCATTACTCTCAAAGTTGACCACTTTAATCTTATAGCACCAGGCCTCCTGGATAGTTGTCTAAATCATCTGCAGATACTCATCCTCTGAATGCTGCCATCAGAACTGTTATTAACAAGTCTCACTTTATAGCTTACATTTCTCCTGTCTTGCAATCTGTACATGGGCTGACTTTTTGGCAGTATATTGATTTGGAGGTAATGTAGTACCATTTGGGAATGAATTGGCCACAAGTAACCAGTTCAAGCGCATCCTCTTTCAGTATCTAACGTATAGCTGTGTATCTTTTCTACCTAAATATATGTCAACTAGCTGCAGCTTCTTTTATTGCTTTTGGTATTTTATGTTTCTCTTGCATGTTGTCAGCTTAATGTTTTCTCTTAATAGGTGGATCTCATCTCCCATTCTCCTCTCCTCTCCTCTTTTTTCAGCCTGTTGCTCTTTGAGCTTGCTTATCAACGTGGATTTGATTTTTAATTGAATTTAAATGGAGTTTACTGTAAAAAGTTGTTGTTCATGGCCTGATTTTTTTCATCAAAGTATCAAAGATTTTCAGTATGATGTTGTCATGCGTATTACCCCTTTCGAGGTAACCTTTAGGTCTTCATTTTCTGATGCATTTGTGCACATACAGATATTATGCCTATTTTAATATGATTTACTACTACCTGTGTACCAAAACACATTTTTCAACATTTAAATAGCTAACCATGTATGCGAATTGCTATTTCTTTGTAGAGCTTCCCACATGATGACTATGGTAATTACATGTACAAATTAAGCATTCAGCTGTGCTCTCATTTTTGCATGAATTGATTGTAAAACTAATTTTGTATGTATCAAGCCTTTAAGATTGTATTACAGGGCCTGATAATAATGATTTATAGTAAAATTGCGCAGAAGTTATATTAGAAAAATATTTCAAAGTCTTTGTAGTAATAATGTTAAAATGCTCCTCTGAGTTGGTTTTTTTTTTTTTTTGGAGATAAAGTGAAAAGAAGTCTACTTTGTCTCAAGATTGACACCAAGATATTTACTGTAGTTTCTTCAGCTTGGTGAGCATTACGGTAATGATTAGAATGTTTTTATGCCAAAAAATGAAGTAGAATGTCCATCAGGAATCAGTGATAAAAACTTAAGCAGACATCCTTGCGTTTCTCCCTTTGTGTGCAGGCACGTATTTGCCAAGAACAGACTGCCCAGCACCCAAGGATAATTGGTCTGTTCTAGAAAAGGTTATTTCTTTAAATTGGTGATTCAATGTGCTATGCAGCTCATTTTGTACCTTAAATTAAACCCTGGGGCTCAGCTGACCTAAAGAGCTTGATGATATGAGAAGTTTATACTGTATCTTACCTTTTGCCATAATGAATAATGTGAGCTGCCTTTATGCATTGTGACAGTGGAAGTTCAACATTTTTGTTTGTGTTTGCTGGAAGGATGCATATCTTCAACTAGCAAAATAGGCATCCAGGCTGGTGATGCAGCAAGATTTTTTTTTTTCTCTCTGTAGAATAAGGGGGAAAAAAACAAACGGATGAAGTTGATAAAAGCACTTTTAATTTCAGGAAATGTGGTACTTGAATGATTGTATAGTTATCTTGTAGATCAGTACTGTTGAGAGGGATGAACCCAAAATACGCTCATCCTTTGGTAGGCAGTAACATAGAACAGAACAGCAGGAGTGAAAAGTTGTTATTTTTATGGAAGGAAGTGAACAGGTGTTATTTCACCTTGTGTCTACATGCAGTACTCCTAATCAATGCACTGTTCTGGGTGTTGTTCCTCAGAGCACTCTGGATTGACATTTTCAAGCCTGAGAAGAAGAAAGTGGGGTTCTGCTTGTTAGACTCCTGTCTGTTTATACACTTAATTTTAGTTGTTAATTGAGTAAAAGCAGAGGTAATTTGGAGAAAGAGTCAGACCCTTAGTCCCACCGTATGTGTGGAAGCTACCCCAGTTACTAGGATAACGGGTCAGGCTGTCTTTTGTTTGTTTTCCTTCTGGCTTCAGTATCTGTCTTCACAGAAAGGATAGAAAGTGCCTCCCAAACACTCATACTGTTATTAGGATGCCTTTCTTGTATAAAACAGCTGTGGTTCAAGCCTAAGAGCATCTAGAAACAAGCCTTCTGACATGACAAGCACTCTTAATCAAAAAAGCATCCAGCCAGCATTGTATCTTCTTCCCCATCCCCCAAACCAAATAAACTCGATGTGTTCTGACTGTTACAGGTATGTTTTTGGCTTCCTTCATAGGACAAGGTGGAGTTTAGATACTTACCCATCTCTGAATTTTCATGGGTATATACATTGGACATTTCTATATCCTTCTTGCCTCTGGTATTTCTGAACTTACCCTGCTATCTGAACTTGTCTCTGCTTTGATGGAACTTCTGACTAGAGCTTCTTGGGTGCTTAACAATTTCTTTAGATTTTTCAGTGTTGTGAGTTGAGGGCGCTTGTCTGCGGCTGAACCATTCTGTTGGGTTTTGGGGGTCTAAAATCTTTCCATAAATGGAATAAAGTGTAGCCCCTGGTTTTCTGTGAGACAGTATTCAATGCTTTTCTTTTTATTTCAAAAGTTTAAATCACCACAGAACCACTGCTGTGGTGGTCACATTCCTTGAGAATAGTGTTTTCAGAGCTGGTTCAGTTTATAAATTCTGTTATGTTTACTACACTGTAGTTAATCAGGCGAGATGTGAATGTAGCAAATGAATGAATCTCACAAACATCCTAGACACCTTTTAACTATCTTCTGTGGAATACATTCCCCATCCCCCAAGTTTTCACCCCATCCAAATTGTATACCCTAACAGGTATACTATTTCTGAGTGGAAGAAAAGTATTAAACATTATGTGCCTATAACTTAGCAATTTAGTAAAGCTAAATAGCTGATTTGCAAGTCTTGCAAAATTGTGTATCATAGAGAAGAAGGATTCACAGACAGAAACATGCATATGTTCACTTATTTATAAAGTATTAGAGCATATGAAGAGCTGAAAAAGTAGGTATAAGCCTTGGACTATTAATTTTTCTTTGGTGGACAAAGTGCAGTAGACTAAAGCAATACCTTTTATTGGACCAACAAAAAGCGGTCAGGCTTTGAGACCGGAAAGGCTGCATCTTCAGTTCTCACTTTATTGATCTTGCCCACTGCTCCTTACAGGCCAGATCAACTACAAATATCTTCTGTATGCCTTCGATGATACCTTTCTTCCTTTGAGCTTAATGCTTCTTTTTGTGATCAATGATAAAGAAAGACTTTGTGTGGAGAACTGGAATAAAAAAGAAACCCTTCAATATTAGTTGGTGTTGGCAGATGATCTCAGTGAAATTTTTTTTAGAATAATTTTTATTATTTTAAAATTACTTTCAGAAATATTATTAATAGTGAAAAAGTGACCAAATACGGAAGCTGTTCTCTCTTGTTGCTTCAGTATATTCCAGTATTCTTTTGGGGCTGCTTTTTGAGACAAGGGATTTCACGTTGCAGTGCAAGAACACAAAGCGCTCCCATCAAAAGCAAAGTACTGAAAAGCATTAATAAGAGTCTAACCTTGTCCTCAACTCTTCCTCCATCCCCAAAGCCTTTTGCTTTCCAAGGAATTTCAGGAAAAGTATTACCCTAAGGCTATATGTTATCTATTTAATCTGTTTCAGCATATCTAGAATTATAAGAATTTTGTTTTCCTCTTAATTCTCCCACTTTGGTGATTACACCGATGACCACAATTTGTAAAACGGTTCATTTACCGTTTAAATAGAGAACTAAACAACGAGCTGTCCAAAAGAACTTTTCATAGGCTATTACAGTGAGAGCTGATGGATATAGAACAAGCTGAAAAAATAAAGTTTTTATTTGGCCGAACTGCCAGATGTTGCCTGAAAATCCAGTCCCCCGTGGCTGGCAAACAACATAGAACATGCAGGAAGCAAGTAGGACTGCTGGCAGAGATAACCACCTGGACGAGCAGGTTACGTCATCAGTGTCCAAGGACCTGATGGCTGACATCCAGAGCAGCGTAGCATTTGCCCTCAGACTGTCTCCCCGATTGTTTTTGAAATTCACAGTCTGCATAAATTTTTAGAAATTATATAAAATGTTCCTACTTGAAAGTTAGCGCTTTTCCAGCAACATTCAATAGCTAAACTTTGTATTAACTAATAAATAGTATTTTCTGTGTTTTAGTTTGTGTAGTTTAGCAAAACAAATATTTGAGATCATTAATCCATCTGATAATTACTTTTGTCTCTGAAAGTTTTTTAAAGCATTGTTAGTTTTAATTGGGCACAACTAAACTTTCCTTTTCTTGGTAACTGAATTGGGCAGCAGTCTGGATTCAGTTAAATTTAAATCTACTCAGCAGATCCTTGTAGCTGATCTGAGATCTTCCATGTTTTTTACAACGTTATTATTCAATAAAACTATTTGTAGGGGAAGTTACTATTAAATGCTAGTTAAATTAGAAGAAGAAAACTGAAAACAGACTGTATGATATGTTGTTTTAGTATATAAACAAGTTTTGTGTTTAAGCAACTCCTCCCAAGCTTACGCATTTTGCAGACTGTGACCGCATACAGCCCGAAGGCTTTAACTGAAGCAGCATGGCTGTGTGGTATGTGCTGCTTGAAGGTGTAGAAACAAGTGTACTTAACAGTGGAAAAGAAATGAATCTGCTGAGTGTCAAGGATCTCCTGATGAAAATATGAAGTTAACTTTGGAGGAAACAAAACCAATAATTCCATGATCCTGAAAATAAGAAATTATGCGCTTAAGATAATAAATATAAATTTTGACAATGCTTTATTTTAATGGCACATGAATTAAAACTGCATTACAATGAAATTGCTGCAGAACATCCGCATTAATATCAAATGAATTCATTATGACCAGCACAGTTACAATGAATACTAAATGAATTAATAATAATGAACCACTTAAAGTGTTACCTAATTGTTTTATTTCATTTTTATGTATATTTTTGTCCAAATTTAACTGTTAGGTTAATAGAGAATGACATCCAGTAATTCATTTCAGTATCTAGTGTTTGTTAGGTGATTACTTTCACACCACGTTCAGTCAAGTCTGGTGTATATCCAGCATGGATATACAGATGTCTCAAAAAGACCTGTGCCAGATATTTAGAATCAAGTTGGTGCAAAATGATCAGCCAAGATCTATTAAAGATGTAACAGTTCTTAATGGCTGGTGATAATGGTATCCTTGAACTAACAATGCATCTTTCTTCCAAAAATCTCAAGTGCTTCATACAAGTGGTTATTAACAATATTTTACAAACAAAGAAACTGAGGTGCAGGCATAGTAGATGATCTGCCTATGGTAAAACAGCAGCTTAGCTGGGGAGTTCTGCAGACCTCTAGAAACATCAAATCCCCCAAAAGTAGTCCTAACTTTTTAGTCTGTCCACTGAACTATTTTGCCATCTCTCATACTACATTGTGTTGCATGTATTGTGATATGTTGTTTTTTAAGTTGCCTGTCATCATAATGATTAATATATGCCATATAACCTTATGAAACCATTCTCTGTAGCATTTTGAAATCATGCTAGAAATTATACCTGCTGAAACAATGTGCTTGTTGTTCACTGGCCTTTACTTTAAAACTTATTTTTTAAAATAGTTTATTTCTGGTCACTGTCTGTAGTTCCCCCATGCAGGGCGAGAGGATTATTTGATTATGTCTATATTGGAAAGTAGTGAGGCACAAAAAAAGCAGATCTGTAGAACAAAACAGCCAGTGCTGAGAACTGAGTTTCCACACTGAATTTGTTTCTGGGGTTTTTACTCTGGACTGGTTCTAGTCCCTTGGACTAATGAACAGCAGTTGAAATACTTTCTGATTTAGTTTCATCTTAGGGAAATCCTGTTCTGGTTAACTTAGACTGCTCTGTGATGTAGACCACAGTCCAGTAAGTGGTGGCAGTTGGGAGATTCACTTCAAAAGTGCATTCCTGATCTGAACCGGAATGCTTATGTGAATGTAGCCAGTGTTGCCTTACCTCCAATAGAATCACTAAAAATGGATTTTTCACTTAATCATTGATGAGGTGTTTTCATCATGCTCATCATGTTAATGTTTTGCTATATGGCCTATGTGTGCAGTGTGACATCAGTATTGCAAGAAAATGAGGGAGGGAAAGAGGCTACCGAAGAACTTCATTATGATTTTCGTTCTTGCTCAGCGTAACCCCCTCAGTAGAGTTTTTGGTCAGTATTGTGTGAAAGTTGATTTATTTTGCACAAAAAAACCCTAATAACGATAGTTACTCCTAAGGGTAACGCTCTTGTCCATATATGTTGAACAGCTCTGTGGATGACCCTGTCTTACGTTTGCAGGCTGCTCTCGCCTCCCATGTCTGTAACTGACCTATCGTAAATAGAAAGGAACCTTTGAGAAGTCAGTATTGCTAAGGGAAGAATATTCATAGGCAACTGTTTTCCTTTTTCTCCAAGTAAGTTTGAGAATGTTTGATAGCATCTATGCCTCAGGGCTTTTTTTTGTTCTTTTTGTTTTAAATAACGTGTATCATTTTTGAATGACGATGTCATCCATGTTAGACTTTTACATCTGTTTCTGTCTTGACCACCCCCAAAGCAAGGAATACCATAACTTTTAAAGCAGGAATCATTAAATTATTTTTATCCCTAGTACGTTATTTCTCCGTTTTACATTAGCAAAGGCTATATCCCTTTAGTGTCATTCTTCATGAGAAAACCTCTAATGAAGCCTGTGGCATACTAGAGAGAAAATAATGGCACTGGCAGCCTCCACAGGTAGAGTTTCCCAGTATGGAACGTGGGAAGAAGAAAAGTTCCTGTATGGCTAGGAGCAGGAATGATGGCATCTCTAAAACATTAGTAATAGTAAGGAAATAAGTTGCGTTATGTGATGTTTTAATTCTCTTATACTTCCCAATGAAGCATCCAGATGAAGATTTATCTTATCCTTAAAAATATGTATTAGAAAAGGCATTTTAATTAAGCTATTCAGTAGCACATTTAAGGAATGATACTTCTGGTAATGAAGGTATGAAGGCATCCTAATTTCAAGTTCAGCATCTGGCCACAAAACGTTTTGTAGAAGTTCAGGAGAAGAGGAAAGCCCAAAGCACTTTGAAACAAACAAGGTAGTGAACTTTTTAACCCAATCATTTGCCTTCATCTGCTCACTAAGTTTTAAGAAGAAGCAGCATCATCTTCATTCCCAAAAATGGTGAATGCTTACACACTACCCTGTCGTTCACTGTGAGCTATAGGATGTGGGGTTTTTTGGGGGGCAAGGGTGGTGGTGGTGGGGGGGTGTTCTAAGGCTTAAAAGCCCTTCTCCTTTCAAGGAGAATTAGGGCCTTTGGAAAATATTTCTCCACAGTCAAATTTTTTAAGGCCCTGTATTTAAAAATACTGAATCAAGTCTGTATTACTGAGCAGTAAAGGAGACCTTATCTGCTGACAGCTGTCATTTGTGTTCCAAGTATAAAGAAAAAGTGAGATTAGATGAGATTGGGTTTTTTGTTTGTTTGGAGTGTTCTTTCCTCCTGAAAATAAGTCTGATTTGAAAATGGATTGCTTTGAACCAAAACAGGCCTGGACTATGCATCACGCATACCTATTGTTTGTATATTCTCGGGCATTACAGAATTAAGAGTAGTGGCCAGGAAACAGGTACCATGCTGAAGTACCAGCCAAACCTGCTGCAGTCCTTAATGACAGACTGAGGGAGGAAGGGAAAAGTTGAGGAGAGAGGTCAAGGTCAGACAGGCGGACAGGGGCTTCAAAGAACAGAACAGAGACTGAAGAGTCTACTCATGTAACTAGTAGTATGTCCTCTCAGGCCTTGAACACAATATGGATCCTAAAGCTATCATTTAATATTTATATTTTATATTTTCATGGTCTGTAACCAGGCTTTGTCTCAGGGTGGACATATCACCAGGAAAACAAAAACTGAGACTGCAAAAAAACCTCTTACATAGGTCAGAGAGGTTGAAAGAGTTAACAAAAATGAGGTGTAAATTGTGATTTTTCTAGAGAAGAGAAAGAAAAACACCTGCATTTCAGCTAGTGTAGATTATCTCTGTCATGCCTGTGCTGTCATTCCTTATAGGGACGGCTGCAAACAGTGGGTCTAGGGATAGATTTGCAGACAGTAGTTGCTTTTATCATATTTCTGAAAACTAGTGTCAGGAAGGTGATTCAGTGGTAGATGAAGAGAGTATGCCTCCTGAGGTTGAGCAGCAGTAAGAGAGCAGATAAATTCTAGCAGGAGAGTTCTTTCTCTTCCTTCCAATTACACTTTCACAGAACCCGGAGAATCTGTTACAGAATTTGCAAAAATTCCCTGCGGATTTATATTTTCCCTGAGGGGTCTTTTAATAGTACAATTGTTTTGTAGTATAAAACCTGTAATTAGCTATTTGGGTTTTGCCTAAACTTGGGGGTACTTGACTTTAATTACCAATCAAATGTAACAGTGCATCTGTATTCATGCAATCATCAGTGCTAACTCACACATACAAACCTTCTTTCAACTGAAGACAATAGAAAATTCTTTTTATTTGTTCTCACTCAGTTCTGACTGAAAATAACAGATGCTGCTAAGAAAGTTTGAGTGTTATGTTTATAATAGTAGGCAAAGCAAACAGCCGCATCTAAATAGAAAGGAGGAGGTTGGGTTCAGACACTATTTAAGTGGTTTTCATACTTGAGTGCTAGGATTTTGGGAGGGAGAGGCAAAAAGTTGTTTCTTTTTGGTGGGTAGACTTGACCGGTATGTAGTTGCGAAGAGGATTTTTGTACCACGGCATCACAAAGTACTGTACTTTGAGTCCTGTTTCTTTTCTGTTACATACGTTTGTTGCTGGGGTGCGAGAGGAGATAAAGTAGACATCTGTGGAGGTAAGAGGGGTCCTACTGCCTTATTGTTGTTAAACCATCCCAGTCTCTGACTTCATGTCTACAGTCTCTGGAAACAAATTAAAATGGGAAAGGGGGGATGAACCAGTTACTATCATATTTTCTATCTAGTTCTCCACCCTGACCTTTTCAAAACATGAGTCTTTTGAGTCTCTAGATTGTATGCTCTTTGGAGGAAAGTATTTTCATACAGAGCTAACTAAGCTATGCTGAGACCCTTGGCTAGAGCGTTTTGGTACTACCTAAATACAATAGAATAAAAGCTTCCAGGAGCGCTAGGATCAGTGGTTTGCACAAACTTACATCTTGTGATCTACTGACTTTACTATCCAAAAGGGACAAGTCCTGACAAGCTTTTAGCAAGGCTGGAACACCTATTTTATTAAGCTGGAAGAAACATAGTTATCTTTAAGTGCTCTTTCTCTCTCCAAACTGAAATCATTATGAGGATTCTGAATCTATTGGCAGGAAAAATATATATGCAAATAGGAAACATGCTGCCTTGAACCTTGTACGTGTAACAAATTGGGCTAAAAACTGCTTAACGTCCATCAACCAAAGCAGCAATTTAGTTTGTTTGTTTCCTCCAAAAGTCCAGAAAGCAGTGCAATAGATCAGTGCTCCTAAGACTGCAAATTGTCTGACCGTTGTGTATGCTCACAAGGACAGGAGAGTGGTAGAGATCCTTTTTTGGCTCTGCATTCCTCGCACAGGAGCCAGCTTCAGTAGTGGTCTCGGTAGCCTTGTGAATAAAGTAGTCTCTGCTTCTCTTGTCTGTTCTTGGGCTTTCTTATTTTCTGTTATCACAGCTGTTGCTGAAAAAAACAAATAAAATATCGGAGACAAAATCACATTCCTGTATCCTCACCAAAATATCCGATCTTATTTCACCAGAATATGGTGAATATTGGTGAACGTATAGAATAGAGCATTCACCATGTATTCACTATAGAATATATGGTGAATTCTTATGGCAGGCTGTGCTCTATAAAAGCTCAAGAAGCCCTTTAAGAGGGATTCTGTTGACCTTGAATGCAGTACCACACCTAATGGCATAGTTTAGCATTTACAATGATGTGATAAACTGGATTTTTCTTCTGTTTTTGTTGGCCGGCAAAAAAAATTGTACCTGTTATCAATGCTGGCATGAAGACAGAGAAACCAAATTAACAGAAATTACTCTCATCAAACAATGTCTTTTCTGTATAAGCCTATTTTACCCATTCAGCCATCAGCATCCCTCAAATATTCAAAATATTCTGTATGAATTACATCCACAGCCTTCTTGAGTTGTAAGGAAGTCGCACCTTTTTGCCATGCCTATGCTTACACCTGTTTTGAACAGGGCTGAAGGCCTCAGTTTTTAAATTGAGTTATTAATATCTTCTATCAGTGGATAGAAATTGTTCCAGGGATCAGCTCTGTTTGTACTAGAGATGCTGAGAAAGTTTAACCAACCTTTAATTTTTTTATTTCTTTTTTATTATTGAGAACAAGCAGTAATGCAAGTCTTCATGCATAAATAAAATATTAGGTTAGACGCATAATTAATATAAAAGGATGCCCTGAAATAGAAAGGTGGCTAATATAGCCAGCAAATCATATATCAATGCCAGTTATCGTATTTCATTGGAAGACACTGAAGATCGAAAATCAAGCAGGGTAATTAATTAGTCTCGTTTCCATTTAACCTGAAGGTTGCATATATAAAGAAATCAGGTTGCCTGTGTGAGCGAAGAAAATAAGTAGTTCAGTTAAAGATCAAGAGTGGTAGAAGATAGAAATGGGAAAATAACAAGAAAGAAACGTCTTCATTTGTTGCATTACGGAAGCACTTTACTGATTTGATTCTTGTTGATTGCACTCTCACCTAATCAAGAGCTTAGTTCACATAACTGGAGTAATGGGGGGGGGGAGAATTAGACGTATTTTGGACTATTAAATTAATTTTTCACACTGTGAAGACAGTGAAAAGTCAATCTGCTTCCCTTTGCGTCTCCACCACTGGTCATCCTTCTGTTCGGAGAGAGCATAGCTCTTGTCTAGAGGAACTACATAAACGTTTACAGATCTTGGATTTGAACATCTACTCACTGTGTTCTGTGCTAAGGTGAATGACAACCACTTTTCATTTATCAGCAATAGAAACAGCTTTTATTAATGTAAGAAAAGGTAGCTGTAGCATATACTTTAGAGAATAAAGCAGATCACTTTGTAGCCAAAAAGAAAAAAAAAGTCAAGATTGGAGAGTATGGGGAAAAATGTTTTAAAACTGTCCGTTCATCAAAACTGAACTTTGTGGGCTTTTCCACAAGACTGGTACTGTATTCCAACTAGATTCTGATTAGTAAAGAGTTTTTCCTTCTTTAGCCAAGATTTCTTTTTGGCAAGAACTGTCAATTCTGAATCTTAACAAACACTTGAAGTCACTGATATTAAAAAGGAGGACTGAAGTACGAATATTATATTAAATTTCACCTGTAGCGTAAGGTAAAGTTGAACTTCTCTTCTTCTTTGTCATTTGTGTTCATGATGTTTCATGTATCAGTGGAATTTTTGTTGAAGTGAAACAAAAATTGATTAAAAAAAGAAGAGAGAGAGCTAAAACATCCAATGACAGAGGAAATTTCCCCTACTAAAAGTGATAGCGATTAAAAATAGAATAGTATTTAACTGTGCCCTCAACTAGATGGAAAGTAAAAACTGACATGAAACTAGATTTGTATCCACAGGCAACATGTGACAGCAGAGGATTCATCAGAGGGGTAAGAAGTAGATATTTTCTTTTAATTTTGCCCAATGTCAATCACACTGAAGAAAGCTACTAAATTGCTATGTTTGTATAATATGTATAATGCCATTATTCTGTATTTATGAAGTATATATTTTTCTATGAATATATACTTCTACTTTTCACTAGAATGCTTATGTGAAAATTTGAAGTTGACATATAAGAGGCAATGAGCAGAAAGAATCCGACACAAAATTATTCCCTTTGTCAGACTAGCCCAGTCCGTGTTAGAATCAGTCCATTTTGAAAAGCCTGGTATTGGATCAGATTTATTATTATCTTTCCACTGCATGCATTTAATAGGAAATACAATTTTGAGTATCAAAGCCTTTGCTTAAAAAATATCTAAATACATTTTTGTCCTTTTTCTTTAATTTCTTTTCTAATATTCTTCAGGTATCCCTTTTCATAAGCAAATTCTTGGTGAAGAAAAATCTGCTTTTTGGAATCACAGTGTATATTGTTGGAAAAAGAGCTGAGCGGCAAGTTCCAAGAAATTCTGATAACACCAAGGCATCCTGTCCGTTTCTTTGAGATAAGTTTTCAGTCCAGATTATCCAGATTTTTCAGATATAGGCAATTGCTGCTGTAGGAACAGTGTGACCTCATCTGGTGAACAAAAGGAGTGTGTGTCTGTATATATCTAAGTGTGTGTGTCCCTGCACTGCTGTTAATTTGAACATGCATACTAACTTGGCAAATGAACAGGAATTTCAGGAACAGTTCAAATGTGCAGTAAGGCACAATTCACAGAGGAGTCAGTGAGAGCTGGGCCCACCTAGATCTGAGATTGATTTAAACCCTTGTTTTTTGGACTCAGTGTTCTTTATTTAAAAAAAGAAAAACATGAAGGTTACTGGTTGCTTAGCAGTTTGGTGTATCCAATGAGCGTGAAAATACTTGTTCTTCTTCCAGGGAAAATATATGTTCCTTGCTGGTCTTCTCAAAAGTTTCAAGAAGATAAAATCTTAGAATTGGGTCGTTGCTTAAGGAAGGCAATACTTTAAACTGGTAGGACTAGGAAACTTTATTTTCATGAAAAGTGTTTCTTGCTCTTCAGGCAAAGAAAGAGACTTGTTCCTACTTCCTGCCTTGTTCGCTTTCTCCTTCTGCAATTCATAAATTACTTCAGAAATATCAATTTGTGAGATGATGCATAGGCACCAAGGGTAAGGGTAACCCTTACTGGGAGTCTGTACAATCTGTTAGGTAGGTCTAAAAGACTGTGCATGCCTGGGCCACTTTTGGCCATTTTTTTAGACTATATAGCAACTTCAGCAGTGGGGAGATCCTTAGCGCATGGATTTGCAAAGCCTTTTGAAATGTAGGAACAGCCTTCATATCTGCTGGGCTTAGTATTCGAATCCAGCACTGTCATTCAAAAATTTCTTTCTCACTGAAAAAAATAACCTGTATTTTCTGGCAAACCTTAGCCTTTGTGTCCTAGAATTTGTGGCTTCTTTTTTTCATGTGTGCTTTGCTATATGAGTAAATGAACAAGTATGTTGCTATTTTTCTACGTAGGCTGCAGAAAATGTTCCCACTGATAACTCACTGCAGATTTTTACAGATTTTTCAGTGCAGAGATTTACATGTCTTAAAAACTGTCCCGTGCTGTCTTGACTAACTGACTCCTTTGTGGAGAAAGAAATCGTTCTTCCACCCCTCCAACCCCCCAAAAAACAACAGAAATGCACTGGAATGCTGCCAGCTATGGCCAGTCGCCCTGCTCTCTGCCTTGAGCTGGTGTTAGTGAGTAGAGAGCGCAGACCTTGCATCATCAGATAGGATGACCTGAATACTCTGTGTATGTGTTGCACTCTGGCACTATTGCTGTACAGACAGCTAAAATTTTTTGTTCACAATTTATTGTAAACCTTACCTCAGTCTATTCTTTTCTGTTCTTTAAACCAGCAGAAAAAGCAGTTCTCAAAGCTGCTGCTTTTTACGTGAGTCTTCTAGCTATTCTGTATTCCCTCTTTGGGGGATATATTTGTAAGTTCATTTAGTGCAGAAATTGTAAGCAAAACAAAACTCAGGACAGTTTTTGAAAATTTGATAGGATATTTGTTACTCTATAAGAAATACAGCTCGGTATCAAGACGACAAAAATTTTGTGCCCTTTACTGCTAGGAAAAGGACTAGCCCCTTCATTGCTTTTTTCCAGTCATTCTTTTTCAAGAAAATTGCTCTTTAGTTACTCATTTCTTTTCCCCATGGTCAGGTTGGCTGCATCTCCAAACACTTGTAAGTACTGTATGTTCTGACATATCCTGAAGTCATGCATTAGCACCTTTTCATTCAGCAAAGGGTGAGAACAGATATCTTTTGGCAGCTGACAGCAGGGAGCAGGCAGAAAGGAGGAGAGTGAAGCTGTAGGACTAGGACGCTGTGGTGGCCTAGTGGCTAGCATGGCTAATGTACCAGCTGTGAATAACCTCCCCCCCACCACCCTCTCTCTCTTTTTTTTTTTCTTCTTATCCCATCCACCCAACAGATGTCTCTCTGTCATTGTCATGTCCTCAAGCTATCCTAGTAAATGATTTGTGCATTATAAGTGAGTCACTAAGGTGGCAATTGAACCTCTTCACAGCTCAAAATTGTTGATGTGTGCACAGAGTGCAGTGTGGGGGTGTGTGTGAGAAAAAGAGCAGGAGAGAAGGGGAATGAGAGAAAGGGGAAAGGAGGGAGGGAGAGGAGAAAAAGAGAAATGTCAAGGTTACCTTGTTTTGCCTGGAGAACCAAAAGGGAGGGCAAATTAACTGCTGGCTCTGTTTGGTCTTTTGGATATCCTGCAATTGAGGCAGCTCTGTCCTGCTCAAGCAGATGTACATATCACTTTGAAAGATTAAAAAATGAGGAATGCAGTGATCTGTATTGTATATACACTTTATTCTGTGGAAAGAATGTTAATAAATATACTGAGAGACTGCGAAGTTTGCCAATATAAATAATGTGGCATTTCAAAGTCTGTCAGTAAATGTAATTGAATTTTTCAATGTAAAAATATAGTTCAGTTATAAATTGGAGTCATGCTTGACATTAGTTGGGCATTAGGAGATATTAATTAGATACTGCTCACTTCCTTCTGATATTTTTTATATTAAATGAAATATCAGGAGAGAGGAATATGCAAGCATGCAATTTAGAGATTTTTATTCTTGAAAACAAGCTGCCTGGTGATTTTTAGTGGGGGAATAAATGTCTTTTCAAAAACCTTGTCAGTGTGCTGTCTGAAACATGCCCTTCCCAATATGAACACAATATGGAAAAGCTAATCCATTATAATACTTTGTAATGATAATAAGCTACAGTGAACAAGTAGCCTAGGGAGAAAGATGGTAGTAGTCACCTTTAAGCAGAAAGAGAATAGCAAGTAATTGTACATTTTTACAGTAGGCTGATGACAACATTTCCTATGACTTTGAACTTATTTTGGCTGTCGCTGTTCTGGCAAACATTCTGCATATCAATCACAGTGCATTTTTTCCATGACACTTGCAGCATAATGTATAAAATTTACTTATATGATCTTTACATGTAGTCGTCTTGTTTATATGTAAATATATTAGTCTCAGTGTACAGGTTGTGCAGCAGAGGCAGCATTTAACCCTTCCAGAGGTTTACAGTGACCTGTGTCTAGCTGATGTCTGCAGATTATTTCCTGTCTACTGCTGCATCACTCTTTAGCCATTTGTATTGTTGATCCTGATGTTTTCCTGTGGAAGCTAAATGAGGTTCTGGTGTACAGCTCCTTACGGTGCAACGTTTTACTTGTGTTCAATCATACTGTTCTAGGTGCATGTGACTAATTATTGCTGGCTTTTTGAAAGCTGTCCCGATTATTCTGGAAGCGCCAGAGGATAACTTGGCACCTCTTTTGTTTTATATTCAGAGAATTCTTTGGGGGCAGTATTATTTGTGCTTGGTCTCTGGCACTGTGTGCAACTCCCATGCACGTTGGTCAGTCCCTATCCGCCTGGATGATGGCTCTTGCTCTTGTATAATTAGCTTGCTACAACGGAGGTTTGATGTCTGCCAACTTTCTTAAAGTAAATGCTGATCAAACAAAGCTGCTGTTCACTTGCCCTTCTCAGCTGAAAGGGATTTTTTTCTTAGTTCTTGGTTTTTTTTTTTTCTTTTCCCTCTGAGGTTTTTTCCCCTCTTTTTTGATAAATCAATTCAAGGTGCCTTCAAGAAGTACATAAATATGACACCCTGAATTATTAAACATAAAAGAAGCAAGACCTCTCTGCTTAAGTAGAGAGAGGGGGAATGAAATGATGTTTGAAGGTAAAGAGTTTAAATAAATAAATAAAAATAGACCTTGCAGAACCCACTTTTATGTTTGCTTAAGGGGAGCAGATGTTTATCAGAGGTACCCCAACATTGGCAAAAATGAATCTATGGGTACACCATGTGTACTTTATATATGTGTGTGTGTGTATTTTTTTCAAAGTACACGTATAATCTGAAGAAAGCTTTGAGAGTAATGCCCTATACAGCTGCCCATATGACCATAAAATACATGGTTCCTTAAAGCCTTCCTTCTGCTCGATCCCGCTTTGTTGTGCAATTGCCATCTCTGCTGGTTGGATCATGAAGGAAGAAGGTATTATAACTCTGCCTGTCCTTTCTGGGGAATGTCACAAGAGCACATGGGTTACAAATATTTTTGGATAGTATGAAGATTACAAATAATGTAATATTTAGGAAATAATTGCTGATTCAGGGAATCTAAAATGTGAGCCTTGGAACGTGCTGGGGCAGGACCAGCAGCTTACTGTGTGTTGGTATAGGGACTAGCATTATAGTGTTTGAGACACGATGGTTAGTAATAATTGTTGGACATCTGGCATCAGGTAAAGAATGGACTAAGTAATAAATGGTGTATTTGATGTATGTGTTACCTATTTTATTGTAGCATCTCCATTCTGCTGCAAAGTAAGAGTAACTTGATCATATTAGTGCTTTCAAAACTAAAACTTGTATTTTAAAATCTAGAGTGTTTGGGGGTGGGATGATCACCCCTGGTGGTGTTAGGTATAAATTTATTTGGAAAACCCATATATTCTTCTTTACTTTTTTTTTTTTCAATGCCTAATACCCTTGTCTACAGATGCATGTATAAAATACACTGGTTCTCCATATAAGCTCTAATGCAGTGGATGTGCCTCAGCTTGAGCAAGGTAACAGGCGTTTGAGACTCACCTGATCCTCTAATATACCAGTAATTGCATTTAGGCTGTTCAGCAGCCCAGGGCTAGCCAAAATCCCCTATGCTGCTCCGGTACTGCTGCAGAAAGTAGTATGGGAATTCAGGGTTGTTGCAGACCTGGATGGGCTAACGGATAAAGATGAAAATGTGTGGTAAATTAGAGCCACTAGATGGCTCTTGGTTGGCCCATAAACTTATCTTAATAAATATGAGTAATCTAGTAGTTGATCGCTGCACAAATCTGTGCACAGAAATGCCAAGAATCATGATTAGAAAGGGAGTTTTTTATGCCAGTCTGCAACTTGTAACTCTAGGTATCACTAGTACCCAACATTAGGAAAATGGATAGAGTTTTCCAGAATCTGCGTATTCAAAAATTAAATGCAAAAGGCACAACATGTTTCTGTAGTAACCTTATCGCTCCCCAGAACTTATCACTGTGTAATAAAGGCAATTATGTCTCCATTATTTATTACTGTACTCTGTAATTTATTGCTTGATCCCCTGCCATATTCCATCCAACTTTCTTGACCACCTGGTATTTGTTAGTTCTAGTCCTAACAGCAGTTTGGTGTTACAGTAAAGTCTGCAGAAAAATGAGTATAGCCTATTTGTATACCAAGAGATTGGGCTATCGAACTTGGTAATCTAGAGAAGACCACAGGCAAATAATTTTGCAAGTGTGGTTAATTCTTTTAGGTTGTCTTAATGCTAAATATGTTCATTTCTACTTATATCTATTTATTTATTTATTTAAGGGATCTTCCCTCTTCTATCTGTGAAGTATCTTAATGTGTAAGATTCACACAATTCATCCCTTTCCAGAGGTTCAACATAAGGTCTGTTCCCCCATTTAAATCCCCTGTACACTCTCAAAATGTGCTGGCTAAAACTTTTGAGTTATGCGTAGTTTTACAGAGGACGTTCATCTCTGCGGGAATTGTATCCAGTTTGAGTTAAATGGGTCATACGCTGTTATGTTGTGTAAGGACTGAGAAGACAGACTCTGCCTCTTAGGCCAAGGAAGCGTACAGTATTGTTCTGTCCAGAATGATTCTTCATCCACTATTTAAGACCAGCACTATGATAAAGATTTACATTAAGAAAAAAATGCATTTGCGTGCCTGTTTAAGGACCCAAGCTGTGCAGGCTGAGATAGTTTGAACAGCTGTGAAGTGTTTTTATATACTATCTTGTAGACCTAAATGAAGGAGGACAATGAAATAAGTGTAAGTGAAATATTGGCTTACAAGGGCTTTTGCAAGCAGTGGAGTTCTGAAATGCATACTGTGATTGTCCTGTTCTAGGCTATCTGCCCTGAAAATGGAGGAGTCTTCAGATTGTGAATCTAACGTATACTCACAGGTTAACGCTCTTGCTTTTGCTGGTCCGTGTTCATAGAGCTGTGCATCTGCACGCGCATGCTGAAAAGTGATTTTTTTTTTTGCATCGAAAGAGCACTTCTGATTGCTTTTCCCTGGCCTGGCAGTCCTATGGCAGTGTTTGAAATCTTAACAAATGTATTTTGCTAATTAGGGAGTTCTTATTCTGTGAGGTTCTCAAGGCTCTTTAAGTGGGCAGGTGAATGTTACTATCAGAATTATAAAAGATAAAATGAAGACTAGGAAGGGTTAGGTGAGTTGGCCAAGCCATATAGAAAATGGCTAACAGGAAATACAGCTCAGAGTACTTGATTTTTCAGCTGTTACGCATGTGCTCATCCAGTATATGTTCCAACTGATAACGTGAATTTGTGCGTTTGTCTTGCATGCAGTCTGCCCCGGTTATTATTTTTCTGTGACTGTTAAATTTATTTATAGCTTTCCCTGCTAAGCTCATTGCTAAGAGCGTTGTGCTGGTGAAGTCAGTCCAGACAAAACTGCTATTGAAGGGCAATAACCTATATTTGTGAATATACTGTAACCTAATGATTACCATACATATAATTATTTTATAAGCTTAGGTGTAAGCTGCATCTGATTTCCAAAACTAATTATGGTAGCATGTATATATCAGGGCTTAGGGTAGCTCATTTGTAAGTGTAACTTAACATACGCTATTTTCTTTATATTTAAAGAAAGCTTTGCCCTGAAAAGCAAATACTGATTAAAGCTGTACTGTGCTGCTTTGTGGTAGTGTTTTTAATAAAATATTATCCATGGTAAAATGTAAATAAAAAAGTAAATTGCTTCATTCATCATATATTTTAAGCAGTTAAAATGAATGAACTCTCCTTTGAGAAAACATCTGACCAAGTAAAATAATGGTTATGTGTTTGTGAAAATGTTTAATGAACTTCCTGGTTAAAATGCTGTTATTTTAGAAACCGTTACTATGTGTTTTAAATTAATTGAGGCTACATTGCTTGAAAGCCCCCCCCCCCACCCCCAGTCCTAATGTACCAAAAATAATTGACCTTAGTAACATATGTGGGAGCAAAGATCTTCCGTGGTCAGGAATGCTGGCTGTACGTTTGAATGTAAGAGCCGAAAAGTGGAGGAGTAGCTATTCATGAATCTTCTCTCCATAATCATTTGTCTAGTGTCAGTTCAAAGTCAGGGAACTTGCCAAAGATCAAACACATTTTTTTCTTTAAACAGTGCTTATTGTAAATATTCTGGCTGGTATTCATTTTCTTTTTCTTCCTGTTCTGAAACATACATATTTACTATGCTAGTAATGTTTAGGTTTTATAGGTTGAAGGAAAATGTACTGCTTGTCTGCAGAGTAAGATTATGTCAAATAATAGTGTATAATCCTTTGGTACTGGGAACTGAGAGAAATTCGATTACATAAAAATAAGAAAATAAACTCCCAAACCTAGAATGTGTAAAAGCTCAAGAATTTAACCTGAGCATAACATTAGATGCCAATCTAATTTGTCCTTTAGGTGAACTTTAGAACTTGTCCTGTTTATACGGTTTGGTAATATGTCCTAATGTGTTATTTATGCTTCCTTAATATTTGCAGGTGGCAAAAATTACATGTATACACTTCCTGTTTATATCAGTTGCTAATATCATGTTTCTTTTTTGATGATTTTAGTATTTTTAGTCTATAAAAAAGTGAAGATGTGATTATCCTTGCTGAATTTTCAAATTATAGGATAAACAATTTGAAAAGCATCAAAGCCACATTTTAGAAACAGCTAAGTTTTCACAGCTACAACAAGTTACACGCTTTCCCGTTAGGTTGTCTTCACTCGGCCGGACCTGGGCCTGCTACGCTGTGAGCTGCGTGGAACAACTGTGTTTGCAGCTGATGTTTATGCTGGCCTGCGAATAGCCTGTACCTCTGCTGAGACGTGGAATTCAAGGGGGACCAACTGAACCTTGGTAGAGAGGACTCAAATTTTTAAGAGGTGCACTTGTGTTACAGGTCGAGTAGATTTAGTGATGAAGGCTTACTGATAAAGCGGCAAAAGTAGCATTGAGCTGTGAGGAGCCAGAGCAGCCAAACCCAAACTGTGAGAACCCACCCTGCCATCGCACTGTTGGTTCAGTCTCATGGAATTTCCTTCACTCTGGTGTTATAATAAGCTGGGTTAGACATTAAGATATGTGGAGCTGATTTTGAGCATATGCTATGTCGTGTGACATCCATTGAGCAAGATATCATAAGTTCAATTATTCTTTCTAGATTGTCCTTCACAATATTTTTTTCATCCTACTAGCGCAAGTAGACTAAAACACTCTACGATGCTAAATGTTCTTATGTCTGCAGCCTTTGTTTCCGTCAGCTCCAAAACCCAAAGCTTATTTCCATTCTGGGTTTTGGTACTGTTAATACCAGCTTCTGCAGCTGGAGTGTGGTGAGAGGTGAACTACTCAAACTCATATTTCGTAACAAAGGCTTCAGCCTGCATTCACAGTGTAACGTTGGATATATTTAAGCCTGCATTAAAGACCAAACCATGTCCTAATTTGTACTTCTGGATAAGCAAAGAAGTCTGGATTCACAGAATTTTAAAAGGTGTTAATGTAAGATAAAGGGGATACAACTGGAGGACAGAGCAAGACAGGACTCTCACAGACTTAAGATACTGATAAAATCTTTTCTTCTTGTTTTTGAAGAATTGAGTTTCCTCTTAAGCAGGAAGGTCAAGGAGGAGGAAGCAGGTCCTCCTGGTTTGCATCAGTGTAGCTTGACTCATAAAAATAGAGCTTCTCCTGAACTGGAGCCTGACTCTTAGTTCTTGTAAATATATCACTTTTAAAGGAATTCAACTTTGAAGGTAGCCAAAATTACCACTTCCCTGATCTCTCATATGTATGAATACAGGAGCTGGAAACTGCATGTATTGCATATGCAGACTCCTGGCAGAATGGGAAAAGAAATAAAAACGATTTCTGTGAGAATGGATGCAATTTCTTTTTAAATGCTTCTCAATTCATTTATTTACATTATCTTATTAATTATGTACAATGCATAATGGACTTTCATGTTCTTTTATGTTGATAACAGACTTCACTCATGTCATGTATTGTGTGTGCATAATGCTAGCAAAATGGCAGCGTGCAGTTGACAACTCAATTATCATACAACATTATTATACTACAAAAATTATTATACTGTTATTGTTTTACTACTTGTCTATACATTAATCTGTGCATTCTACATTTCATTGCATAGTATAAATAATCCTTTATGAGGAAACAAATGTAACTTACTTTTTCCTGTGGTACTAGCCTGTTCTTGAACTCTTTATTCTCTCCTCTGAATTTAAAACTTGACTTGCGTGAATGTTTCTTGAGTTGAAAAGCATAGATTTTAGTGGAATGAGTGCATAGACTCTTTACTTTCAGATTCGTAGTTTTTTTTGTACAGATGACAATAGGTATAGCAAGCAATAATTATAGTGTAAGCAGGGTAAGATTAGAGTAAATTTATAATTCCATGGACAATAACTGTTGATCTAGATTGCCTGAAGACTGTGAGAAAAATGTACAAGAGAATCGTTTTTGTTCTTCGTGTAGATTAAATTGTGGCATATCTCTTAAACACTTCAGCGTATGTTTCTTATCAGAATCACTTTTTCATTGGCTCATGAACAAATGACAGAATACTTTCAGAGGAATGGGACAGGATGGGATTTACCTGAACTGACAAGAACAAAAGGTGTTTAATGAAGTCTAGAATATGCACTAAAGGTCACATAAGAAGAACATTGCCTCAATATTGAAAGTCATTTGCAATTAGAAGGAGAAGTAATTGGATTCCTGTGATACCTCCTTCTTCCTTTTTTATCTGACACACATGGACATTACCTATGACCCTGGATTAAATATTAATAAAATGCAGATTTAAAATATTAAAACTTTACATTCATGTTAATAAGTACTGTCAATCTGTTGAGACTCAACATATGGCTAATTTAAGAGTTAAGATCAGATGTTCATAATTCTCTAGATTATCAATGTCTCTCCCCCCTGCCCCCCTTTTAGCATTTCACTGTGGAGGTAAGAAAGAATAGGTTGGTATTTTTTCTGGAGTCGCCAGGAAAAGGAATCGTATTTTCACTTTAATCTGACATCAACAATGCTTATAATGATTACAGACAGGTATAATTTGCTCATTAGGGATAAGTTCCACCCTGTGGGGTGAGAGGGTGCCATTCATTAGGGGAAACAGACTGTGATATTGGTAAATCCTAATGTTAACATGAGTATATGTGAATCATTCAAATCAAAGTGACTTCAGCTATATCAAATAGGGAGACAGATCCAATAGATTTTGTTTTTGGATTTCTAAGAGACTAATGCAAATAAAAAATCTTTTTTTTTAATAAAGTCTTCTGAATCTTGATACAGAAGAAAGAAACATTTACATGTGTAGAAGCATACACTTCAGTGTGACACTGCGGATAGATGCAAATAGTAATAGTTATTTTGAGTGATAATGTGAAAATCTGTATTTCTGTCACTTCTGATTTTTTTTCTCTGTCAGAAGTTCAAATGCCTTGATCATTAAAAAGCTCTTCTAGAGTAAATAGTATTCCTAGCACTCCTATTAAAACTAGGACACTAATGTTAAAGATTAACATACAGAGTGACTTACGATCTTAGGAGTGCAAAACAACAAATATAGGAAGCATTCATGGAAGAAATTGGAGCTTGTGCAAATTGTAGGTAAATTGTTGCTTCTTTTGAAGTCAGACAGCAGATGTTTAGAAAGATGGGTAGTTTCCCCTATTTTCTTCCATCTGAAAAGGTAGTTCCTGCTTTAGAATCAGATTTTCTCTCTCTCCTTTCATTCCTCGTATTCTTTTTCGTAATGGGATCTGAACTGCCTTTGTTGTGACTGGTGTTCTAACCCCGACTGTTCTCTCTGGACTCTGGACCATCTGCTAATGCAGAGAAGGACTGTACGGGATGAAGCACAATAGACTACATAAAAAGCCCATAGCTATCTAGCTGGGGTGAAGAGAGACAGTAAACTGTGATCTCCACAGCTGTTATCCTCACCTTTCATATGGGGAAAAATGAGACAAAAATAAGCTAATTTTCATATTAATGATGATTTTTATTTTAAAGTTTTTAAAAAGAAAGCCATGTTAGTGTTTTTTTCTCTCTTTTTTTTTTTACTTTGAAGAAAATTATGAAAATGTTTTATTTACCCTAACTGCAGTCTGAAACATTTCAAAAGCTGCTTTTGGAGCTTTCAAATTTAAAGAAACATGCAAAGGATAACTATGGTGTCAGTGACACTGTTAACAGTAGCTATAACTTAACCTCATTTCAGAAGCTTGCTATCTTGTTTTTGGAAGGAAGTGTTAGAAAAATTTTGAACAATTCCATGTATGCTGTTTGTTCAGTATCATGCAATGCACCAGTGCTAGGACTGGGATTAAAATTTCCAGTCTTATTCTCAGTAATCTTAGTTTGGCCTTTAAGGCTCAGCTTTTTTGCTACAGACTCTGCTATTATAAGCATTTAAATCAACAATGTCATACATTTTTGACAAAAAAGTTTAAGCAGAATTAGGAGAACTCTATTTAAAAAGATTCTGATATCTTCTAGTATACAGAATTCTCCCTCTTCTAAAATACTGTAAATATAGAGGTGGTCTTGCTCCAGCAATGTAGGTTCTTCCAGTGACCAGCGTTTCTGGGTTTCAGGTGATGGCTACAACTGGAATTGGCGCGAATGAGTTCTTTAAATGTCTGGTTGCTGGCTGCCAACTGTCTGTCTTTTCCTGTTTCGACGGAGATGACAGTTCAGGAAAAGGAAGTAAATTCTTTACCACCGTGATGTCCAACCCTTTCAGCCTCAGGGCCTAACATCTTTCAAAACAGTGTGGGAGACATAATCGACGTTTTTGGATAGACTGTTGGCTCTGTGTGTTGATATGAGTAGAGTGGAGTTATCCACAAGTCTCCTAATTTTTTTTTTTTTTTTGACATGGGAAAGAATGTGGGAAGTGGGAAGAACTTAGAAACTCAGTTTTATGTTTAATATGCACATTATTGAACAATCAAGTATAATCAAAATGGGAATTATTTTCCCCCTTTTGATGGCAGAAGGAATGTATAACCCAAGAAGTCTCAACTTTTTCACTTAAGTAAAACGTATGGGAGCTGAATGTTCTTTGATATATTTGAGCCAGGAGAGAAGGTAGTTCTCTTTCT
Source organism: Struthio camelus (assembly GCF_040807025.1). Classification (NCBI taxonomy): domain Eukaryota; kingdom Metazoa; phylum Chordata; class Aves; order Struthioniformes; family Struthionidae; genus Struthio; species Struthio camelus. The sequence goes on along the minus strand of NC_090981.1, from coordinate 35,388,317 downwards.
TGTCTCTGGCCACATCTAGTAGGGCCTGGTCATGGGCCCTCAAAACGTGCACAAGAATGTGTCTGAGAGATATGCTGCTTTGTATCTCCTTACCTAGCTGGGCTGGATGCAATAAAGGAGACTTGTTCATTTCTCTCATTTCAATTCAAATCTTGTCTAGCGTTATGGTACAATGTTGCTATAACTGCTGCCTGATTCTTCCCCTTTAATAGAGGTGTACATTTAGCTACAATTAAAAGTCACTGCAACGTTGACACGCAGGAAATATGTTTTTTCCTTCTTCAGCCAAAATGACAGGTATCTTGAAGCTTCCCCCCGACCCCTTTCCTCCTGCTTGCAGCATTTTGCAGATGCAACTGATCTTAAAAAGAACTGTAGTCTTAGTAAGATGTAAAGAGTTTGTTGCATAGACTAAGCCCTTGGCCTCCTAGAGAGGTTACAAGTGTGTCTGAGTATGGCTAGCTGTACTAATGGCATAAGGAGAAAGGGAGTGGCAGACCTTCCAGTGAAGTTTTGCTTGATGTTGTGTTATGGTAGCAGGAAAATGTATATCTGTTGACTTCTGCAGAAAGAAAGATTGAGGAAGGTCTTACCCAAGTTATGCATTGTGACTTTCGATGATAAACCCAGTAAATTCTGGGTGTGTAAATGTACACTTCTCTCCTGCTATATTAATAATGTTGCAACCTGCCACTGAACCTCGTTCTTGTCTTTCACTGGCTTTGAACCTACCTCCAGAAAGAGGAGAATGAAGTTAGCAGTTAAAGATAATGATGTTATTTTGTGGTTGATGTGAGGGAAAACAGGAGGATACTGGACTAAGCTGATGGAAAGTTTGGGAACCTCCAGGAAATAGAGACTCTAAGGTTTGCTCTCTGCTTTCTTTTTCCTTTGAACACATGTATCTCTTTCCTAAAGGCAGTAATATCTATAACTTTATTTTTTATTCTTGTACATAATGAGAGTAATTCAGTAATCACCACTATTTTTGTTGTTTAAACTTAATGAGAACTATTTTATATACTTTTAGAATTGATAGTATAAACCAAATATTTAAAGCTAATTTCTATTCCAGCTAATCAAGAGCAGTAATTAAACACCAGGTTCCTTAAATGATATTCTATCACAGCCTTCATGTTTCCCATCACACTACATATGGTCCAATTGTTTACAGATGACAAAAAAAAAATCCCTGCTCAGATGTTAAATCAAGATGTTTTCTTCACTTTCAAATGGTAGGCTGGCAGCCAATTTTTACAATGAGTTATTCTGAGTTTAAAACAAAAAGGAATAGAAAAGAAAAGAAAAGCTTTGGACGTTAGGCTTACATAGCCCATCAATATCAGGACCTGCCAAAATGAAGCAGTTTAAGTGTGTGTTCAAGCCATGTAGGAATAATTCTCTTGGGAAGTTTATCTTTTTTGCGCACATTTGATGCGAGACTGAAAAAATCAAGAGGGAAATGTTTTATAGCCAGAAATAGGTAACGTGACATCAAAGCATAGACAGAGTTTCCCCCATTGGTACTCTTTGGCAGTCTGAATTTCGTAGTGTTAAGCAGCAGAGGATTAAACAATCTCAGGGCTTGACTCTGCCATAGTATCCCTGCAAATTTAGGGAAATTCTCTTGTACGCTTGTCTAAAATAAACATAAAGAGAAACAGGCTTGAATCATGGGCATTGCAGTAAAATTATTACTGACACTTTTATGAGATTTCGTATTGGAAGGAGACTTCAGGTTGCAAGTTCTCAGGCCACAGAAGACAGGAGCGCACGCTGGAAAAACGTGCTTAACCTCCAAAGGAAGGGCAGTTTTGAAGTTATTCTCAAGTGACAGTGAGCTATCACAGATTATGAGAGGCTGTGTTTTGAGTGTGCTATGTCCAGCTTTTTCCAATATGTTCCCACTAGGGAGGGAAGAAGGAGGAATAAATGGGTCCCAAAGATAGAAACATGCTACATACAAAACTCATCTACATTTTTGCTTTGTGTTGTGTCACAGGGATAGCAGGATTAGCATACTCTGCCCTATTTCAGTTCCATTTTTTAGCTTCCCCAGATGTTAAAAGCTGTGTGATGCAAATTTTTTAAGCTATTTGTTTCTGATTGTCTGGAAGAAGTTATTGTGTATAAATTTGAGGCTAAAGCTGTATAAAACGTATAACTGGAATAGAAGCTTTCACTTGTGCCAAAGTGAAAGATTCTGTGAAATTATTTTCTCCACGTGACTGAGGCAACTACTTAAAAAGTACTTTCAAATTAATAAATAAAGCATTGAAGTTGATGAATAAATTACACTTTTTAGTTGTTTCAGAAGTGATTCATAGCTGTTTTTATGATACCTCAGGAGGACACCTCAAAACTTTTCTTTTTGGATTCTGTCTTTAAACACACTTACTTCTGGCAGTCTTCCTTAGGTGCATGCAACAAGAAGAAAAAAACCCTAAAGGAACTAAACAAAAAATTCTTTCTGTTCCAACCGTGACACTGTTGTCCTAGTCTGTTATGCCAGCTTTAACTGGGATTAAACCTAATTCTTTTTCATTCAAGAATATGTGATTCCTGCTCACAGGACTCACATGACTGCAAGTTATTGTTTGTTTGGAAAAGAGGGGAGAGGATTGGATCCCTGGATTGTAGCTTTAAGACCTAGACCGTTGGCGTAGTTCTGAGCGCTTTGTGGGACAGTTTTCCCGACAGGATTAACAGTTTTTTCTATTTGCAGCCCCTGCATCTTGGGGCCCGTTGTAGCCCCAAGCTAGCTCTGTAGTTGGATGTTTGAGGAGAACGAGTACCATGTGCAGAGGTGAAAACCAATGGTGAATTAATGCCCTCTCAGGAGAGGGTTCCACTTGCCAAGTTCAGTGATGACAAGCTTCAGCTGATGTAGCAGGATGTACATTGATGCTTCAAGGTATCAGGGACCCTTAATTCCTAATACAGACAAAGATAATTTGGATACCGCAACTTGAAAAATCGTTAGAAGTGACTGTATTAATTTCAAGTGAAGTTTTCAGCTGCCATTTGAGAGAAGTCAAGGGAAGAATGTCAAATTAGCAATATCAATTACCTTATGGTGAACTGCTTTCGGCCAAATGAGAAAAGGGCATGAATTACAGCCTTGGCAAGTGCTCTTGCTCTGTTTTCTCTGGACATATCACGAATGTAGCATGCATTTGGAGTTGGCACGCCCGCTTGGTTAAGTGCAACATTTGCAAATGAATTAGATATTTTCTGGCTTTAGGAGCAAAAGAATAGTGATATTTCAGAAGGTGATTGCTGTTTTAATCTTAACAATTAGGAACAGAAAGGCAACCTTTAAATATCAAGAAAATGAACACACTACATAATAGAAAATTGTCATTTTAATGCTGTTTAAAAGGATGAAAGGAAGTGCATGCACTGTAAATCAATTTTATACTGTTTGGTACAAGCCTCAGATAAGACACAGTATTTTAATGAAGGCATGACAAAATAAAAACCTACTAAATTCCTCTTTTGGGGGGGAGTGAGGGGAGAGGATATTGAAAATATTTCTTGCTGAGGGTACAGGGTGAGCTTGGTAAGACCTTACTTGCAGTAAACAAATATAGTGTCCGTGAACAGACTAAGACCAATCCATGTATAACATGTATAACAGTAGAGTGAGATTTCATAATGAGCAAATTCTAGGAAATCTGAATTATGATATGTTGCATATCTGCTTCTAGATCAGCAGGTGAAACTTGCCTTTGCACGCTTGATATGTACAGGTTGCATCTAAACACATCACAGTCGGCATTAAATGTAAGCTGACTGAGAATTTAGATTCCTGAGTTCTCTCCTTACCGCTCTCTCTCATATATGGTGTCCTTGAAGTACTATTTAATTGCTTTGACTTTCATTTTCCTCTTCTGAGATGTGTACTTAAGTAAGTGAATGTTCATCTGTCGTGTTTTCAATACAAAGGCTTCATTTATTTGGTTTATTGGATGAATTAAAAAGTTTGTGAGACAAGGTGAGATTTGTGTAATGAAAGTACAAAAATCAAACGATAGTAGAAGATATAATGAAGTATCACCAGTTGCCTGCAGACAGAATACAGTAGGTATAAAGTACAGTGTAAGGGAAGTTTCCAGTTTTATTACTGGTTTCTGCTTAAAAAGAATCATTGTTATCCGCTATTGTTTTTGAGCATACACGTTAGGAAAAGTTAAATATTTTCTTGTCATTACACGAATGGTTAATTTGCCTTGTCTTATTTCATTTTGTTGGGATGGAGAGGAAGGATGGGAGAGAGGATCTGTAGCAACCAGAGAAGTACCATATTGCACAGATCTTCCTTCCTGTATTACCCAGATTAAGAATTGCTTTGGCAAGTTTCAGAGCTGCTTCACCTCAGGAAATTGCTTCACATCAGGTGAAGATTTTGAGCTTGAAAGGTTAATCCTGATTTAATTGTGAGTCACGTGTTTGTCTAAGATTATGCAACATTGAACAAGGCAAAGGTAAAAGGAATGCAAACAGGTTGGTGGGACAGAAGTGGAGAGGAAGGGTAGCAAGTGCCAAGACAAAGATCACAAAACAGAGCATTGCTATAGCAGTGCAGACGTATTCTAAGTTCTAAGGTTGTGCAAGTCTAGAAGCATTTTTGTTTCGTTCAGTTCATTGAATCATTAAGCTTCTCTTCTGAAGGTTTTTGAAAGGAAACAGAACCTGAACTTAATGTGTAAATAAGGGTGTGCGTGTTTACGTGTAGTTTTATAGACTCAGCCTAGGTTTATGGGCCCTCCAACAAGACTGCGGGGTCCATAAAAACAACCAGGTTCATTCCCTAAAATAACAATGGAGGAGGAAGTTCTAGATAAGCAGTAGGATTGAGAAGGTTGTGCATGACAAAGAATAATATGACACCTTAAATAATAATTAGCTATTAAGTGTTTACACTTAATGTTTACGCTTAAACTTAATGTCTTCGTTCTACCTGTTTTTTGTTTTATACGATGGATGAACACCCTGTTATCACCAATGAAGAGAGCATATCTGAGTTTTGGAAAAGTGTACATAAATTTGTTTATCCTCTCTTTGTTATATAATATAACCGATTGAATTGGGTGGTTGATTCTGTAGGCTAGGGAGATAAGAAATGGTAATGAGACACAAATGACAGCCTGGACTGTTATGAAGATGCTACCAAGCATTAGAAAATTTGCCTAATGTTACCATACAATGAACAAACAAGATAGGACCTTAGGTTTTACTGCACAGTAGCTAAAGGCGGCAAAACATGGGAAAACAGCATTACTAAACCTTGTGACAAAGGGAGTATTGTTACAATTTGGTAGCATAAAACTCAGCTCAAGAAGAGAGGGAGGAATCATGGAAGGGTGTCCTGAGCCGGAGAGTCAACCTGCCTGGCTTATATAGAAAGATGTACTTCTTGCTTTTTTTAATTTTCTTTTAATTCTTGCCTGATCTGAAAATACATTATCTTCAGTATACTTTTAAACAAAAAGCCCAGGCATCCTTTCCAGAAGCTGTCCTCATCATCACTAATGTTTCACGGTTACATATATTTGAAAGAGTAAAGACCTTGGTGTAATGAAGTTTCCTAAATCCCTCTTTAATCCCTCCTAAATCTTGGTGTCTAAAGACACTAAGGCAAGAAAACTGAAGCAAATCTTTTCAATTGCCCTAGGTATAACCATCGTTTTTGGCTCTGAAGGTACTTAGGTGACTGAAGTGACCTGTCTTGCCATCTGATTCTCAGGCAGATCTCAGGTTTTAAGGCATCTTTTCACGTAGGATAGTAGGTTTGTTGTTGTTTTTAACTGCTGTTAGAGCAGATGTGCCTGCAATACCGCTTTGACCTTTTACTTTGCAAATAAGTTTGGAGAAGGAGGTAGAGGATGACAGCTGGATGGCTGAAGTTCTAGCACACAGAAGAACTGGGTTTCAGTTTCCCCCTCACCTGAGGCTTGGCATCCAGCTCCTTCCAGCTAACCTAACCACCAGGTTTTGAGCTAGCCTGGGTGATTGCGTTTTGTTCTGAAGTGATATCACTATGCAGCAAATTGCTCTTAGAGTTCACTGGGCTAACGGAATAAGCAGAAGCGGAAGCAAACTCTGTAGCTGAATTGATTTAAAAAAAAAAAAAAAAAAACTTTTCTGAAATGGTCCCTGCTTGTTTTTACTTTGATATTTAAGAGACGCTGAATGAAATAAAGAAGCAGAGGGTACCTCCTTCTATCCTCTAGAATCTGCTTTAGCAACCTGATTCCTAGGGCTTGGGCACCTTACTTGCCTAACTATCAGATCCAGCCCAGAGTCTCTAAAACTTTTTTGGGCTGGCCAAAGCTGAAATAGAGAATAGTGCTGATAGAGCTACAGCTTCATCAGTGAAAATGAGGGCTTCCACTCTGCAGGATGTGATGATCTAGGGTCTAGAACTGAAGGGATATTTCTTCTCAGTCTGTAATGGATACTGTTTATTAACATCAGTATCTGCTGTTAATCATCTCTTTCCTTCCTCACTTGTCCCCTTACTTTGTATAACTGCATTGCAACCAGATATTCAAGTGGCTTCTAAAATATTTTGGGGTTTTTTGGCCAGATTTAAATTCTCAGTTGAATCAGTTCCCCAGTTATGCCACTGTACAGCTGAGCTAATGTTTGTGGTGGCACATGTGAAGGGACACTACTACTCAGTGGTAGGGGGCTAGAAGGAGTTGCAGAGATCAGGCAAAACCTTAAACTGGGTGTTACTACCAAATACTTTGCAGGGCCAGATCATTGGCAGAAAGATAGACTGCGAGTTTGTTCTCTGGACCTGTGAGCAGTATCTGAAGAGTAATTGTTGCTTTAGAGTTTATATGCTATAAATTGGCCAATTTAATTTTAAGAAATCCACACAACTTTTGCCACTAGTCGTTATGGCTGTATCAAAGGAATATTGGTACTGGAGGTTTCAAAAGAAAAAACTTTTCTAGGTCACCTACTTCATCTTTCTGGCAAGTCTGAATTGCTCCCTACAGTACATTTTCTACTTCTTTGTCATTTTCCAAATTAAAAACAGAGGCTATGTGTGTAAAAATATTAAGTTAACATTTATTTGACAATAAAGCAAATTACGTTTGTATGTGAACTTCTCAATTAGTCCTGTAAAGCTTCCTTGGGACCACTATACTGTGAAATCAGTAACATATTTTTATGTTGCATTCAAGATGGGCATGAACTTCATCTTAAGGAAAGACCACTTTCATTTTCTTGGTAAGTTTAGAAATTGTGAAATGAATTTTTTGTTTATGAAAGGAGATGGAATGACAGCACTAGAAACTGGTTTTGTTTATATATCAAGTAGGAGTATGTGCAGAAGCAGCTGAATATTTCTTATCTTGCTCTAACAACGGACAGTTCCATTTTTCTGGTAAATTCTTTTTAAGAACGGTGCCATTTTTTCCTGTTTGACAGGAGGCTTTAAGTGACTTCAGCACAACAGGGTGAATTCTGCACACACTTAAGTTATAGTATGCCAAAGCATTGGTTTTACTTCCACTGCAATAGGCATGATATTAAGGCTAAATTGCTTTAGCCCTTAACCTTTTTGGCTTTGTCTCCACTGCTATATAAAATCCGTGTCCCAAAGTATAAACAATTTGTAAAATCCAGATGGAGAGCGTTGTAGTAGTTTTGCAGTAAGGTAAACTAGCAGAGATTGACCTTGGAGTGGTCCTGATCTTCTCTAGCTACTGGCAAGAAAGACAGGTATAAAAACTTTGGGGAGCTTAGGTCCGCTAAGGTTCTTTACTAAGATAACTATCCTATATGTAGGATATTACTATGAAAAATTGACATAAAACTCCTTTACAACAACTCCAGAACTTCATAGACTTTTCTGTTGTCAATGCTAGCGCTTATTTGGTTCAAGCCTATGAGTGGATATTCTTGACTGGTTTAGGAGTACTTTGATTGGGTGTCCTAATTGGGTCAGTAAGGAATCACTTTACTGGAAGCAATAAAAGGGTACTCATACCTACACAAGGAAGGTGCATTTGTCTCTAAATTGATTGGTGCAATTTGTATTTGTGTAGAGAAAAAATAAGGGATATGTCTGCCAACAGGCACGTTAATTCTAACAGCAGTTTGTCTGAAGATGCAAGTCTTCCTGTATCTCGACCAAACAATGAATAGATTTATTTGAAAGAGACAATTGTTTATTACCCATCCCAAAGAACTTAAAAAAACAAAAAAAGCAAACAAACAAAAAAATAAAAAATATGATCTACAATGTGATTTGTGCACTGAATCTGAAATTTTGGCTACTTCTGGGAAACACAAGTCAGTTCACTGAAAAGTCATTTCTAGTACTGTTAGAAATAACAAGAGCTCAAAGTATGCTAAAGGTACAAATAAAGCAATGTTTTCCCTCTTATAAATTTATATTGGCAAACCTCTAGACTTCTGTTTTTGTTTTTGGAAACCAGAAATGGAATTACTGAACTATCATGAGCAAAGCTATTTTCCTATTGTTTCTGATTCTACATTGAAATCCAGGTGCTGTGAAAGTCTCGTGAGAAGACTTGTTCTTAGAATGTTTCCTATCTGAAAAGCTTTAGATACACCTCTTAGATAAGTACAAATATTTTAGGTATTGCTATGATCTATTGAGGTTCGTTACCGCTACTATTTTCCTTCTGTCCATGTGGAGAAACAGAGGCATTTCTGATTCTGCACACAACTGGTTTGTGGTTTTTTTTCTTACTCCATTTCTGATTTTTCTAAGGTTTAGCTTGATCTATAAAGTGCATAGAAATCCCACAAAATACCTGATCATAAACATGAGACCACTAAAGGGGAGAAAGAGAGCTTTTGTGCATTACTCTGTTAGGATCTCAGTGCAAGCTTTCCATTGAAAACATGTAGCAGATTTGCAAATGGTTCTTTTCCAGGTGTTTCCAGAGTGAAGCTGTAGCATTGCTGTCATATCTTAGAAAAAGTTAGACAATGTGGCTTTGTGTGAAAGGGCACTCACTTTTGATACAATTGCAATACTGTCAAAGAAACAATGGAATTATGTTCTTTGTCTTGCTGCATGGAACAGCAGAGAATAAGTTAGCACATGGAAGGCAAGTTTTTAATCAGGTATTTTTTGCTAACATACTTTCCTCTAGCTAGCCTGAAACCTCAAAGAAATATAGTTGCAGAGCAGAAACTGGTGGTTTAATTCTCTTTATCATGTATTAGTTTTACAACAGTACTTTTCTCTTGTGCTTGTATAAGTGTCTTGTGAAATTATGTCTAGTTCCTGCTGAGGTAACAGAAAAAAGAAATGGATTGGTAAATGAGCTAAAAGTTTGATATCTTTTTTTCATAGTTCCTTTGTAATTAACACTCTTTTCCAACTCATTTTTATCATATGCCAGTTCTCATGATGGATCACAAACTCAGCCTGTAATGTATGACATAAACTAATTCCTTTTCATGACAATCTTGCAGGTTTGGTAGATCTGTTCGTACAAAGTTCTAAAAAATATTGGACATCTTAAAATGTTACCTATTCTCTTCTTTTCCAGTTGCTCACTTCAATTATCTTGTATTGTTTTCTCTACGAGCTTGATAGTTCCTCTTGATACTATTCAGGAAGGACTGGATTACTATACAGATATACTTCTGTTACTTTATGAATCACTTACTAAATGGTTTTAGTGGAGGTGGCAGTACGCATTCTTATTTTCAGTCTCAGCAGAGATGCTGAGCACTGCACTAGCAGCTGTAGCTTCGCATTCATCAGAGTGAGGCTGAGGAAGATCAGAGCAGGTTTAAAGAGTTTTGTCTTGTCACTATGCCAGGTGTGCTGCTTCCCCTCCCCCCCCCCCCAAAAAAAAAAATCTAGATTTTACAGTCCTCAGGGCTGTCAACCTACCATATCCTTGGGCTACTATTGCTACTTTAAAATAAGAAGTTGCCTTTGCTTTATAAACTCAAGCCCTGGAAAACAGTGGGAAAGTTCAAATTTTATAGCTATTTTTGTTAGAGCCTATAAAAACTTGAAGAAAACGATTTATTGGCATAGTTCTGAACTTTGAACCTTATATGATACACAGCTGAAACCATTTAAACTTTATTTCTTACCTTCTTTGTTAAGCTCATGACTAGGGTTAAGTTGCATAATCCTTTCAGAGTACAAGTTCTTGATGGTGAATCAATGAGTAAAATCTGGGAACTATTGAAATCAGTTTGCTGTTGACTTCTATGTAATGAGGATCCCCTCCTGCATGTGCACTTTTTTCCTGCCGTGAAGTAGCAAGATGTAGGTAAACATGAATCTGTCAGTGCTATTTAAAAGAAAATTGAAGAGGAATTATCTAATAAATTACTGGGATTTGCCACTTAGCCACTCAAAAGAAATTTGTAGCACCTCTCCAGCGAGTCCTCCACCAGCATTAAACTTCTAACTTTTGCCCACTGAGAAAAAATGAACAGCAAAATGAATCCATATTTTTAAGGGGGTCACTCATTGCTTCCTCAAAATACTATTTTTTTTAAAGCGTGTGTACACTTTTTATAATGGTTACCAAGAAGTTTAGTAAAGGGGACATGTGCAAGGCTGTTCTCTGCAGCAGTAGGTGAGTCTACAATTTCCTACTTCAGAAGAAAGATTTGAGATACTTTGACAACTGGAGTACACAAATGAATACAGAAAGTAAGAGTATTATCATTATATTATTCAAATTATATTTGAAGAGGACACTGTCTTTTCTAACTATCTCTTTTTTTCCTGTCCAGTTCTCTCCCTTTCTTAAACCCTTTTCCCTTTCCTCTCCTGTTGAAAGATCCAACTTGCAAAGGACCAGCTGTGTACAGAAAGTAATCCAGCAGAAATTAGAGGTAGAAGTTTCCGTGAGTAATATTTCTGTTGGAAACGCATCTGTAATAATAATAATAAACTGGTTTAAAAGCAGGAAAAACACATGAACCTTTCCCCATTTGTGGTGATGAGTTTTCTCATTCAGTTCAGTTTGCATGTTGAGACAAGGCTACTCTCATAGACTCTTTTTAAGAAATGTCAAGGCTGCAGAATGGTATGCTGGCAAAGCATTTAACAGGCTGCTTGAGTTTGTCCACTCCCTGCATAATAATGCCCTCCAAATTAGTTAGATGGATATGGCAGCACCAGTCATTTTCAGCTACAATTCTTTATGAATAAAACAGTTTGATCCTAAAAATATTTGAGGCTGGTCCGTGAAAAGCACAGTAAAGGCTCCATAACCTGGAAGTATGACTGCACGTTTGTAGGCTTGTATTCATTGCTGACTGGTGACAATCTCAGTTCTGTGAGATTATCACACGCACACAGAAAGGGCTTGCTAAATTCCAGTGTTGTTGTAGAGCTTTATGACATTTTCCATGGTGTTTTAAAATCAAAAATGCCTTTCCAGTGCCTACCATTGAAAACATTATCATTTATAATCTATTATTATTTGTAAGTACATATCCTTTAATCATCACCGGAAGCATAAGAAGAACGTAGAAACTCTGAGAAGAGAAGAGAAAAGGGCTGATGGAAGTTTTTTAAAAAGGAAGCAGTTGAGGACTGCGTATTCAAGGCCACTAAATAAACTGTGGTGGTCTCCTCTTCTGTTAAATCTCTGAGTCTCTCAGAAACGTATCTTGTAAAATACACAGTATTAAATATTTCCTTTTTTCCTCATTTAGAAGGTAGGTAAGATGTAGAAAAAAATCCCAAGGGGTATTAGATTTGTTTTGTTTGTTTTTGGCGAGGCAAGAAATTAGCTATATCCATAGTAATGTACTGTTTATAAAAGATTAGAACTTCTCTGCGCGTTTAACATAGATTTATCTTGACCTGAACTCCCTTGTTTAAATACAGATTGGAAGGGAATGTTTTGGTGCACTCTGAGGTCAGCGTAACTCCCGTTGACATGACATAGCTGATGTATCTGCTTCAGCCTGGTGAAGTCAGACAAACACATCTTCTGTCAGCCAAAAGACGTCTTTTCACGAAAGGAAGGAACAAATTCAGGCAAGCATTAGCGCCACCACCTGGAAAACCTGGTGGCTCAAAAACTAGATGATGGTTTGTTTACTTAAAAAAGAAGGAAAGGAAAAAAAAAAGAAAAACTTTTTCCTTTCTAACTGGTTATGTAGCTTTTATCCTGGAAAATAAAATTAAAGCTATGACTATACAAGTTATCAGTGCGATAGTGACCTCCTTTGGCCCAGTTCACTGCCCACTCACCGCAACCCTCCCTTACTTTTACATATCCTCCACCATAATAAGCCTGCCACCACTAATGTTATAAAGTAGTAATTGTGCCTAATTGGTAGGGAGGTGACAGACCATTCTGGTAATGTTGTGAAACTGTAAGAAAGGAGGAGTGAGAACATTCACAGACCCAGCAGTAATTATCCACTAATTTGGCCTGTTTGTGTGGGGACAGCTCATTATAGCCCTTAAGAAACCTCAGAATAAAGAGAGAAAGTAGGTAGGAGGTAAGGTTAAATAATTAGTGTTCAGCAGATTTTTCTTTCTTTTCCCCCCCCCCCCCCCTTTAATTCAAAGAGCAGGATTAGGGAGGGAGAAATGTGATGAGTGTAACAATTGGGAATGGTCCTCTTCTAAGCAAATTTTTACATATTTCAGAGAAAACAAAAACAGTTTCCTAGGCACCGTGGAAAAAATAATGCATTTTACTAGTTCTCTGTAAGTAAGACACTTCTTACCGGTTTTAACTTTAGGATGCGAGTTTTATGTACTTCAGATAACTTTTTAAAGTAAATTTTACATTGAAATAGATTTCTGAACTTCAGACTTCTAATTACTTTGTATTCATTAAATATCCTAATGTGCATTTTGATCTAAAGAGTTGTTCTTTTCACTTCTGGTTTAAAAAAAAAAAAAAAAAGAAGTAGTATCTAGATTATCTAGATTTTACTAACCTCTATTGTTTTATAACTATACCCTAGGTAATGAACAATGCCTGAGAGGTCACATCTTAAGATTTTAAAAGTGGGAAGGAGGAGGGAGGGTCATTAATTTTCCCAGCATGCAGAATTTTTAATCTGATTACCCTTTTCTGCTGAATAGGTTGGTGTTATCTTAAAAAAAAAAAAAAAAAAAAAGGGGGGGGGGGAATATCTAAAATATCTCTAGTGAACATCAATATCTTTCAGATGTATCATTTTGTTATGTAATTTCCAATCATTAAGGAGGTAGTTAATGAGACTGATCAACAGAAGTAATATGGTAAATATTATATAGTCTATTAAAAGTAAATAAGGAGCTGACTAGTCCCTAACTATCAAACTATGGAAGTCTGAAACACTTTCCTGAGGTCTTACAATAGGCAACTAATATAGCAGTTGTTTCGTCCTTAAACATTGCCACCCTAGTCCAGTAGACGTCACATTAGGAAATATTTTCTAATTTTTAACCTAAATTTCCTTTCACTTTGCTCTCCCATGTCCTTCTGCTACCCTCCCTGAATTTCCCCCCCCCCGTCCTTTTTCTCTGTTTGGATTTCAGATACTTGGTGACGCTAATTATAATAGTCTGATTTTATTTATAAAAATTACTCAAATTAGAGCTACAGTAATAGATTTTACTTGGTTACTTATCATTACAGATACTTCTGTGGCTCTGTAAGCTGGAACTAAACCTTGTGTATTGAATTGAGTATTGACTCAAACTCCTAATTAAAATACTTGCTGCACTTGCAAACTATCTGGTAAAACTAGGGTGCTTTTATTTTACTTTTGGCAGCTGCAAATGAAAACTGAAAGCATCAGAGCTACCTTATTCTCAGCAAATGTGTCTTCTTTCCCTTTCCCCTCTCCTACTCCCTCTTCCTCCCAACTCAAGGAATTCCTATAGCAGGAACATCTGTATTTTACTGAACTATTTTGATTGCTTTAGAAGGGAGTAATAGTTAATTCTGCTTATAACACTAGAAAGTATGGTGTAATGCTGTTTTTGAGTTTGTTTTTTTTTTTTTTTAACAAGGGCACGTGTTCTCAGGGAACTGAATTGATACCTCATTCTGTATACATCACCAAACAGCCAACAGATGGTGATAATGTTCATTTTCTGTGTGTAGTGTAATGTCCCTCAGCAGAAGGCCTGAAGAGAAGGAGATCAGACAGGAATACAAAGTTATTGTCCCTTACAGCTGCCAAAGCGTTTCTTCCAAAATGTGACTGTACAGTGTTAAATGCAGTATATGTAACTTGATTAATATAATCTTTTATTACTAAATGAATTGACTTGTCAGGGATTATTAAATTAGTTCTATGTGATAGAAGTTCAGTTATTGATCTTATCTATTTGATCTAACCTTGAATCTGTTACCTGATTTTATTTTTTTATCTAATCTCTTGATCTATCCATTTTCTTATGCATGTTGCCTCATCTCCTTTTTCTGCTATCTAAACTTATCATATATGATGTCTGTCTTTCTATCTATGTTTATATATGTGCATACCAGTTATAATAGTATTTGGTCAACATGCATCTATTAAAGGAAAAATATTTGTAGTAATTTTAGATTACAGTTGAGTATTGATGGCATTGGGCCTGGTGTAAAATTAAAAACATGCATGCATCTTAAATGAAATAGGACGTTCTTGTTCAGCTGAAGTTAAGGGCAACAACTCAGAGCCTCTAGCTAGCTTTATCAAAAATTGTTCTGCAGGGTTGTATATGAATGGTAGTAAGAGAAAGACAGGGAAGGAAAGGAGAAGCCTTAAATAAAAAACGCCAAGAAATCTACCTAATTCTTTTATTATATCACAGGTTTTAGCTTTTGACATTTTATGACTTTGTTGGAAACTTCTCACTATGTATATGCACTTTCAAAAGTAATTAATATTTAGGTCATCCTAAGAGCTTACAGATAATTCTGGAATCAGATTGAAATATATTTACAAATATAAAAGCAGAAAAAAACTCCTTGAAGGAAAGAGTGCAGTGCTCTTCCTAAGACCAATCTACTCTGTACATTGTATATGACAGTTCCTATAAACTTTGACAGTGCATGCAGGGGTGTAGGATAGAGGACTGAACTGTCCTCTTATCATATGAGAGCAGAGAGGGATACTGCTGCTACTAAAGTTCTTCAGTCATACACGTGCAGAAAGCATTTCTTCATAATTTTAACAAAAAATGAAATAGAAATAATCAGGATTCAAAAAATGCTTAATTTCACAAGAAGATAACAAAAGAATAACGTTCATATACCTAGGACAATTCAAGATGAATAAAAATATGGACTTAATTTATTTCATAATATAAATATGAAATAAAAGGCAAATTCTTGCAATTTTGACATTATTGTTCTATTTTTGTTCTTTTGCTATTACTATATTTACTGCTCTTATTATGGGCGTTATTGAAAAAAAAGGGATATGTGGAAGTATTGGGTAGCAATTAGGGTACAGATTATTCCCTCCGGTGACCTGAGCAGTATCCTTCATTAATTTGTCTATACTAACATTTAATGACAATTTTTACCTCCTGTGCTATTTGGACTGTCCTTCCCAACCTATATCATACCTTGAGGCTCTCATCAAAGCTGCCTGGTTTGAGTTCTGTACTAGCAAAATAGGGGTTGGGGGGAGTTGGGTTTTTTTTTTTTCCAAAATAGCTTGCTAATTGCTTTTCTTTAGGGTTTCTGCTTATACTGAGTTTGTAGAAGAGATGGTGAGACACTGAAGAGCCAGAAATCTGCACTGGGCAGCTGTAGGATACCTTCTAGAGGGCTTTGCTCTGCATGTTCATGGAAGTTTCAAGTACCTTGTAGAAAGAAAAGAAATAATGAGCATAGAGTTGACTTCATTGCCAGAAATTCAGCAGACATTATAGTCATCTGACTGAATAAGCTTAATAAGTTTGGAGTGCTGTGATTGATTACTTGGACTTTAAGGAAGGCCTTAAGATTTCTCTTAGGAAATATTTTAGTCTTCTAGCCATTCATCTGCCCTTCTGAAATGAGATTCTACTGTATCCCATGCCAGAACTTCACAAATATATTGTAAGAATAAATATTAGTAATGGAAAGGTTTCAGTTACTGAGATGGTGAGCCATGAGTTTTTTTAGAAGCTCTCTGCCTTGGTTGAAAAACTTGAAGCATAAAAAAAACCCTTGAAAACAGTTGATCATAATTGTTCAAAAGCTGTTGTAAAGAGTGAGGAAATATCTGCGTATGTTCTGGGCGCTTGCTACTTTTTCTTTTTGGTTTATGTTTTCTAGAACTGCTATTTGATCTTACAAAGACTTAAGATCTGTGAGAAGATTATAGTTATGTTCTGGTTACGTTTCTTGTTTATGGTAGAGTTTGTTCTATTTTTTCATCAGTTCCTTTTTTAAAATAAGTTGTTTTTTTTTTAATATATTGGCTTTTTAAGTAATTCTAGCCAAAAATATTTGACTATTTAGTATAATCTTGATGACTTATGCCACCATGCTATATAAGGGCCTTAAAAACCCCAAGACATACTGCATCAGTGGAAATCATAATATACCAGGCTTGTTGAGGAAGGTGGATGATTATCATCAATCATGACAAATGGGATTGTACTTGGCAGCTCAGAGACTGTGCTGAAAGAGAGGACATAAGGCATAAAAAATCATATGTATTTTTCAGGTAGCTCCTTGGTAATTTTCAGGTAAATATTGTGGGCTTTTGAGTTTTCTGTGATAAATAAATGGCTGAGAGAAGTCCAGCTTCCAATAATGTTTATTTTTATTAAACAACAAATTGTTAGAAAAAAAATCATTTTCATTGACATGTGTTCTTTGAAAAAATGATCTTCCAAACCAGTATTCCTTTTTGTAAGAAATTTAAACAAAACAGAAGCCTATTTTTCTTTCCAGTTATTTTAAAACATAAATGATATGATGATTAACAAAAAGTTGTTAAAATACGTAATATTGACATTTAAGAGTAACACTGCTTCATGTAATAAATCACAGTTGTAGATGACTTCCAGAACTCAGGAGACTTCTGAAGAAAAGGTGTCTTCATGTGATCTTCTAGGAGATAATCTTCATCCAGAAAGCAAAGATGGGGAAAATTTTGGAAACGGTGCAGAAGATTTTTTTCAAGGTAAGTAGACATTTATTTTTCAATCAGTTGAAGAATATGTAGGTGAAATGTGTATTTAAAAAAAAAAAAAAAGAGGTAGGGGCTTAAAGTGCTTACGAAGGACTGAGTTGCCATATAGTGAGATATTATGGAGGCATTAACCAAAAGAAAACAAGATACAGAAAAAAACAGTTAAGTTAAAGACAGTAAATGTTTTTTCCTAATCTAGTTTTGAGAAAGGCAAGCAAATATATAACAGTAGTCCATTACTAGATCAAGCTGATAGAATTCTAGAGAAGGCAGAAATACTGATGAATGAATATTTCTGCCTTGTATCTAGGAAACCTAGATAGTGTATCCTTATCATAGGACAATGAATTTACTTTCTTTTTCAAGAAAAATGGAGGATGTGAAAGCTGCTGCCAAACAATATATTTTAAGAGAAAATCCATTTAACTTGCACCTCAGAAGATTTTAAATGAATGTCTGAGGACTCACTCTATACTCAGTCTTGTAAATAAAAAAAAAAAAAAAAAGAAAAAGAAAGATCCAGACTCTGGAAAGAAATCTGATCTTGTACTAGCATTTAAGAATTTAAGAAGGGATAAAACTTTTGGTGTGGACATCTCTAGACCTGCTGATCCGACATTGTTCCTAAGGCAAAACAATGGAATGGATAATGTGGCACAATAGGACAAAATTAGTAAAGTATTAAAGGAGAGTACTATGTCAACAAACATGGATTTATGAAAAGTAGGTATTGTCAAACTAATTTTGATAGGATTTCACATTTGTGTGATTTTTCATAACAGCTTTGCTAAAATGTACTTAATCTTCTTCAGACCTCTTACTGAATTACCCACAATATTTGGCTGCAAAATTTAAATATTGCAAATTAAACATGGAATATAGTTATAGTTAACTGACTACAGATTGGTTTACTGTTAAGTCTAAAAAATAGTTGCAAACAAAATTGTCTTCAAATGTGTTTTTATTAGAGTACAGGGATGAGTTGTTGTTCCAATGCTATTTAATATTTTATTAATGGTAAACGGATGAAAACATAAAATCATTAGCGATAGCATTTTCTGATGACAGAAAAACTGGGAAAATAGTAAATAATGAAGATGCCAGATGATCTTGAACAAGATCGATCTGTATCCCTTGGTATACTGGATGGAAATAAATAATGTGTATCAATACAGCCAAAAATACAGTCATACTTGAGAGAAACGACTGATTCCTTGGAAGCTGTGATTGAAACCATGTCTTAAAGGTAGTGGTAGGCTGTCAGCTGGACAAGCCTTATGACTCAGTAGAAGGGGGAATGTTGAGTACTAATAATGAAGTAGTGGTTTTGTGATGTAGCTCATTTAATGTTAAAATATCACCACCTAATTTTACTTAAATTTATTTAAATTTAACACTGAATCCTGTGAGAGATTTGACAGCAGAGTCACTGCTACTTATAAATCGTTGTTGCCTCAGAGGAAATGCAAAGTTTGCATCACTCGAAACGTCTATTTTTAACTCCGGAAAAGCCACTTAATCTCATCCAGGCCCTAATGCCATAATGGGTAACATATAGGATCCTGTCTAGGTGGGACTAGCCATGAGCCTGTGAATTAAACTTCCAGTGAGCTACCTACTGGAAATATCTTCAGTCACTAATGCAAGTCACATACAAATTAGTGCTAAATAATACTAATAAAAAAAAAAAAAACACACACACACAAATTAAAATCATCTTGCCAAATGGAGTGAGAAAATGCTGGGTTTGTGTTTTTTTTTCTCCTTTCCAGGATTTAAAACTGTCTGAATCTGATTAATTCTAGCAACTGAGCAATACTACATGCTTTAGACTAATTATTTTGAATATTTTTTTTCTTAGAGAAGCTTCCAATGAAAATAGTAATTGTAAACTAAATTTGAGAAAACAACTTTTAGCTAATGAGACAATACATTTGCTTTCTTTCCATCTTCAGAATGTCCAGAATCAGTCATACATAATCACTGAATGACTTTAAAAGCAATGTGGCCCTGTGGATAGGGAGAAGACAGTTCATCACAACAAACAATTCAGCACTTGATACTCTAAATTATTATCTGTATCATTATTATTATATTATCTCTTATTATCTTTTATTTATCAAATTATTATTTTCTGTATTAGTCAAATCAACCACATGATATTGTTTTCAGTGCAATCTGCATGAGCCTTATTATAACAGGTCTTGACCCAACCCCAAATGAAATAAGGCTGGCACAATAAAAAGTGGGGGCGGGGGGGCAGCCCTTAACATTGGCTTCACTGCACCTGGAATTAGAGAGATGATCTTATGATCTTGACTTGATGACAGGCATATTTTTAAGAAAGAGTTGATTAAAAAGAAAAAAAACAGATACATTTAAAAATTGGAGGTAGCCCTTGACTGGGGTGCCAGTCCTTTAAAAAAAAACAAAGCTAAACACTCTAAACATTAATTGATTATTGTCTAGATATTTTCTCTTAATTCAGACACAAAGTAACTGGCTACATACGCTTGCTTCTAGTTAGCAATACCGCAGCTGGTTCCTTGAGGTCATGTTTAGTTACCTGTGTACCTGCATTCCAGCGAAGGGATTAAAAATGTTCTCCCCAGCAGCTTTAAGAAAACAGGAACCTGTTACATAAACGTATACCAAGTGTATTGCATTTTCTAATCTGTAATTATCTTTCATCACCACAACACCAATTGACATGTAATAAGTGTGTTCATGGGCAATTGCAGCTTTAAGAGATGTGGTTGTATCACCTTCTGCCTCATTTAGTCATCTGTACTGCTTTCAGTACAAATCTAATATTCAGCAACTTTGTGTGTCTGGCTGTTAAAGCTAAGATATACTTCCCTTACATGTCCATGTGAGAAAATGGAAGGCAATGGAAAAATTTCAGGGTGTGAGACTTTACTTTCTTAACTTTCTCTTTTTCAACCTCTTGTAAATATCTGTAGGAAAGAATTTTGTGAATTTGCCTACAGAAGATTATACATCTTTTTAATATGTGCTAAGTTAATTGAAGTAGTACTGAACACTGTGACAACACTGCAAGAGAAGACCTCTTTCAGGAGAGTGTTAAAAATGGAACTGGACGTGTATTTAACTAGTACCAAATGTTTTGTGGAAAATACTGCACTTTTGAGCTACCTTGCATTGCAAATATAATGGGACATCGTCCCGTTAGTTAACTTGCATTGTGAAAGGAAAACAGGAAAGGTTGGGCAAACCTGTATATAATTCCATAATGACCACAGAGCTTTGTTCTCTGCTTTTGCCTCCCTGAGAGCATCATGTTTAGAGGTGCCAAAGTACCAGCCATCCTGCCAGATCTTTTCACTCGCTGAGAACCGCTGATGACAAAAGAACCATCAGTGTCCCATCACCTGGGAGCTGCTCCTTCATCCTAAACTTTTTATTGGTCCTTATCGCTTTAACATAGGATATGCTCATTGTAGCAGTCTGATTCTGAGAACTGGGTACGTGATCTTATGAATCTGACTTTGCTTAAGAGAAGGCCTGTACTAGCATGGTTATTATCAGAAGCTTATCTCTTGAGCCTGCTGGTTCAAGCAAAAGGTTTTAAAACCATCATTTTCATTTATTTCTTGAAGTAGTATTGAAAGGGTTGTCAACGGAATCTTTTATATGCTAGTGGTTGTCGCTGATTTTTCTATAAAATTACAATAACCAAACAGGCAAGGAACAGTGGCTTAAGAAGTGGAAATTCAGTTACAGTGAATTTTTTCTTAGCAGATGACCAAAATGTGCTGAGATCTCTGATTAATAAAATGAGGTAACTCTAAAAGAAACTGTGCCCAAATATTTATTAACTATTGGATGGTAGAGCTGCAACATTAAAAAACCTCTTCAGTGTCCAGAAAAGGCTTACCTAATTTGTAGCATATAAAGGAGGAGGGACAGATTTCCCATACTGTATCCAATTGTGATTAATGTAATGAGTCATAGAAATGGAAATATAACCAGTATGTTTGCGTATTTGAAGCCAAAATTCTTCTATGTTGGGTAAATTAAAATATCTCTGCCAGGAAGTGATATGAGACCTACCAGCTGGAGAGGGACTGGATAACAAGTAAATGGACAATTTGACTTGTTAGCTATCTGTACAAAGTTTTAATAATACTGAATACCAAATCTAAATATATTCTAGCAATATCTCTAGAATGGGTGTGTAAAATATATATGGTCTATAAATATATTTAACACATGAATTTGTTTACCTGTGTTTATACACGCATCTAAAAAATACAGACCATTTTGTAAAAAAAAAAAAAAAAAAAAAGGTGAACATATATAGAAATGTGTCCCAGAATTTACTCCTGCTTTTTTTACATCGTTCCATATTCAGCTCTATAGGCTGTTCACCTGTGTGTGGGTATGTGGCTCCTTTCAGCTGTCTTCACATTGTAATCAATAGATCAGTTCTTGTGCGTAAAAATCCAAGTTTTGCAGAAAGTGGCTGACTCTTGTGCATTGTTACTGAACCAATGCCTATTAGTAACTAACACGGTGCGTTAGTGCTGCTTGATGGAAAAAAAACAGTGGCTAAAGAGATAGGGAGATAAATTGTTTCTTTAAGATATCCTGAATCTTTTTTTTCCCTGAAGAGTGTTTTTTTGCCATAAGTTCTTTGCCAGATTATTTACAATAATTATTTTTGCTTTACCTATCTAACATTCTTGGTATTGTTTCAAATAGGGGTTCATCTGTCACGTTCTTTTGATTTACTTATTTTTCTTTTACGTCCTGTTACAGAATTCCACCTTAAAGACGGTGTTTTCCAATCATCACTGTTGGTGTTCATGTAGGTCAAATGATGTTATTCAAATAGGAATGCTACTGTATGAACAGACTTTTTATCCTAATTTTATTAAAACACTAACATTGCCTAAAATTTGATGATTAAAACTAACTTTATTTACCAAACAGTAATAGAACAATTTTTAAAATGTAAAGATATAAGTAATGCAAATTTTAGATGCAAGAGCAATGTAACTTTAGTCATTGCTACAAATATTGCTTGATCATTCTATAAAAGCATAGTTTAAGTAGATATTAAGAACCCCCTGTAATAGGAATATGCAATAACATGACTACCCATGCCCTTAATCAGAACACTGAGAATGCCCATGCCTTGTAGGAGTATCTCCCAGCTGTATTATCTGAAACTGGTGTGCTATTTTGTGTATTTAGGATTTCTTGAGAAGGAAAGTTTGTTATTGTCTAAAATTTGTTACAACAACATTTATTTTGGCTAGAATATTCTTACCAATTCAATATATATTGCAAGAGCTAAACTACGCTAGTGTTTAATATACCAATATAACATTTTTTTAATTAAAGTGAAGTTAAGACAGCCTGG
>NC_090981.1:35285816-35360816 GCF_040807025.1 Struthio camelus | reverse complement strand
GTCGAGGTTTCTGTACTTTCTTTTGGTTTCCTCTTGAATCAGTGAGGCCAATGTTTGCTTTTTTCATACAGAGGATAGATATCTGTGATTCAGAATAAATCCTTAAGATATTTTCATTTTTCAGTAAACAAAGAGTTAATTCTATTATGCTGAGGAGTTCACATTTTGTGACTGAAGAACTTTTCTGCTCATTGAGAAAGGCATGGTAGCTTGTGCCAAAAAGGTTTGTCTTGCACTGCTTTGATCAGTTTACACCATTTAATAATCAAAACACTTTTGCTCCATCATTTAACAGACAACTTAATCAGCTGGGCTGTGATCGGCAGCTCAGCAACCAGATGAGACTCTCTTGATGTGGGCTTTGCCACTCAAATTTTTTTTCCTGCAGTAACTGAACATCTAGCTGACAACCACAAACACTTGTGCACAATTAAAAAAAAAAAAAGTTACATATTTTTAAGCTGCAAATGCACAGCTGTGAAATTCAAGAAAAAGCTGTACAATTTTCACTTGCAAATTTATGGATTCATGAAATAACATCATTGTGGTTGGCGGATGATATGATTGCTGGCTCTTTTCCTATTCACCCTGCCTTTTCATACCTTTCCACTATTCTTGGGCTGAAAACCACATATTTATCTTTCGTTTATTTACCAGAAGCTAATCTTTATTTTATAATTTTTCTAAAAGAATTAGAGGATAACACTTCTAAGAGAAATTAATTCAATGTCATATTGCGTCCAATCTTGTGGTACATTTCCAACTTATTTTTTAAATACAGTAATTCACATTTTGATAGGGTGACAGGCAAACCTCTTTTCTTCCAAGAATTATTCTCTCTAGCATGATAAATGTTATCGGGTCTGAAAATTAGTGTGGTTTGTTTTTATTTTTCTGTACAAATGCTGTCAGTGTCTTGTTTTCTATGGTAATAGTAGCTTTTCTATTAGATCTGGGATTTTTTTTAAATGCTTTAACTTAAAAAAAAAACTAATTGTGCTATGAAAAGTCCTAGGTTAGTGCCAGTTATCACTTATATCATGTTTTCATATCCAGTTAGAGAAAAGAAGGTGAAAACTGGGGTGTAAATATTAATACCCTATACAATTTGATAATAGCTGGAATCTTCAGGACCAGCACTTCTACAGTATTTCATTTGTACTCACCTTTAGTTAAGTTCAGTGGCACTGTCTCAATTTAGACCAGTTCAGGCTCTGGTTCTCACAGTTAAGTCCCCTTGCAAAGACTCTAGTCGGGAAAGTTCAGAAAGGTCCTGAAAAGATCCATAATTGGTAGATCTGCAGAGTCCTGGTAAAACTTCTGTGAAAGTCATGGGCAGTGACGTGCAGCCCTTGACCTTAATAGTGTTTCCCAGTTCAAAGATGGTAGGACTCAAAGTATTATGTTTCCCTCTACTTTTATAACTTCTTGTAGCAAAGATATATAAATGATTCACAAATACTAAGAAAGCTGTGGCAATTTATATATATGCTGTATCTTACATTAGCCATGTTCTTTTTTCACTATTTAACACTGTGTTGTTTTTCTTTGAGAAAGCTGGACAATTTTGTCCCCATAACGAGAGGAATGGCAGGACAGGTAGGGTGCCAGTGCAAGGCATGGAGCAGAATCCTCCTGTTCTTTCCTGCTCTGCAAAATCTTCCCTATGACATTGACATGTAACGTAATTTCTTGTACCATAACTAACCGTATGCAAAATGAAGTATATATTCAACATAATATGAGTCATCTAAACGTTACTGAAACAGAGGCTATAAAAGAGCCAAGAGTGGTGCGTGATCTTAACAATAGGACTTGATCCATATCTTTATGGGCAGAGGCAAAACGTATTTCAGCAGGAGCTGGGTTAGGCAAGTGATCTCTTTGGTGAAGTGCAGTGCAATTTTTTTTTATACAGTACTTTCTCTAATGTGACCTGTGCATGTTAAAGGCTATAGCCAATTTAGATATCCTTGTTGTTTTCCATGGCCAGTTACATAGCATACAAGGTCCGCTACATAAAAAGGTTACACTGGGTTTCTTTGTTGCTGGATATAACTGTACATTATAATGCACTGAATAGGCTAATTAGGAATTAAACATTCCTTTAAAATCATTTTAAACTCAAATTATGCTGACAACCGAATTTTTTTTAGCTCTTTCTCTAATAGTTGTGTTAGACATTGAAGAGCTGTGCTCCAAGTCTTGACACATTGTTCTGACTTATGCTCAATAGCAAAGCATGGCTCTAGGGAATAGTTTTGAACCAAAGTACCTGCTTGTGACAGGTGAACTCCAGTTCTCCTGGTTTTTAACTGTAAGACCAGTATTCTTTTCCAGAGTTTTCTAACCCTTCCCCCACCCTTTTCCCTGTAAAATCTACAGACCCCCCCCCAAGGAGTTTAGTACAGTAATAGAAAAGGTGACAACCTTACATCTAGCACATTTTTCTGCACTTTACTAGATGTGCATTAACTGACAAAATTATCAAAAGAGTTTTGAGCAGTGGTGTGAAGCGAGTATCGGACAAAAAGCAGAGGCTAAATGAGTAAATAAAATCTGATTTTACGGCCATCTCCAGTAATCCTATATATAATATTTCAAATGAAGATTAAAAGCACCAAGAAGAGAAGAATGTTTTTAGTGTCAGTGAAGTTAAAACATGTCAGGAGCATTTTCTTCTGTGTATATTGTCTCACATGTGAAAAAGGATGGTTTGAATTCATATCTGAAACAAGACAAGATTTTCCATCTGACCTCATTATGTGTTTCTCTGGAGTGCATCCCTGGTTTTTTGCCTGAACTAAAAGGCGTGTGGAAAAAAGCGAATACAAAGCAGCTCTGCACTGTTGCTACCAAATCATTTTAATAAGATGGAGGTATTTATTGTTTTACCACAGTCATATCTTAATTCTGAGAGTCATTAGCACACACTAGATGCCTTTGTTAAAGCAATTCTTGTAAGCGGAGGCGTGAACTAATGAGGGGCTTTATGCGTTCCAGCGCAGTTGGCAGCAAAGATGAAGAAGCGATACAGTATATCAGAGAGATTTATACTGAGAATTCTTAATAGAAAGATTTTTGGAAACTCTGCTGTCATCTGCCTATAAATAATTAAAATTACAAATTATCATTGTTATAATTCAGGCAGTTTTGCTTTCTATCAGCATCCACAGTATAGTTGAGGTTATATTTCCTTTGTTATGATTTGTAGAATTTTTCATCATCTCACGATATTTGCCCTTTTTCCCTGATGATTGTTCAGAGGTCAAAGCCCTTAGTAAATACTGTTTGTGGGGATGCAGAATCTTTAAAGACTTAAACATATTCCAACTTTACAAAATGGTGATGTTATTGAGTTAAGTTTGTTTTTTTTAATCATGTTTTAATGTAGCAGAGTAATATTTTCTAAATCCACTGCTGTGATATCACATTAATGCTCCCTTATTTTCACTTCACAGAATGTAAACAATGTTGAAATGCTCCAATTTCAAACTGTGAGTGTCTTGTGCCTATCCCTATATTTTAAAATTATGTATTAAAGCTATGTAATTTTGCTTGCCTCAGATGTGCTGGACCGCTATCATTAACGCTCAAGTCAGATTAGATAGGAGTCATCAAATGATAATTCCCCAGCAGTCATGCCATACTGCAACATGTTTATGAATGTTATTTTTCTAACTATTTAATTGATATAACTGCATGTAATAATTAGGCAGGAGAGAACTTTCAAAACTGACTGACTGGTTTGGAAGACTCCACAGGTAAGCTGTGCCACTTCAGGTAACTCCACCCCAGTTTTCCCAAACCGTATAGGCCAATATATAGGCATCACTTGTTCTTGCATGTCAAAAAGATGCAAGTAATCTTTCCATGCAAGACCGTGGAAAGGAATTTCAGTGCGGGGGGAGAAAAGCTTCACCCCTGCAAAATAAAACTATCAGCTAAAGAATAATGAGTGAACGCACTGGAAGCCAGTTGACTGGGTAGGTCCAAAAGAATTATATTTGAGACTTGGAAATAGAGAAGATCACTTAGAGCTGAAAATGAGCTGAGTATTTAGTTAAAGTATTTAAAAAGGAGAAAACCTTGCCTAATAAATTCATAAATTGGTCCGTGACTATTTCGGGTTAGGGGAAGGGGAACCAACCCCAGAACTTTCTGTATGTTGGCAGAGTCTATATTTTTATTTTTGATCTTAATGTGAGATCAGAATTTTTGCAGAAAGCCAGACTTGTGGAGTTGTTTTTCTAGTAACCTAAGATTTCTTTTCCTTATTTAAGATTTTTTCCTAATGTAATATAAGAAATGTAAACTGAAGAAAACAGGTTTTCTATATTCAACCAACTTTCTTGTCTTTCTAATATACTTCCTATAATTGTGTGTGTTATAATTTGAGGAGTTAAAAACTTTTAATAAGAAGAGTGATATTAAAGTTTGAAGGAGTGTAAAAGGACCAAAGCTATCTACTATAGCTGCATGAAAGGACAGGGTCAGAAATCTTTGCTATCAAGATCTAGCTAGTGAACAACTCAAGATACCTGGGCAGAAATTGCTTAAGTGCCCTATGGATAGTTGCTCTAATCATTAATATATATGTGTTATTTAACATAGTTTTTAAGTATTGGAGATATTTTAAAACATTTTCTGAAGTATCCCAATCAAGTGTGTATTTTATTGTCAGAAAAATGGGTGCAATTCCTGTTTGACAGGGTACGAGTGTCTGTAAGCCTAGTCCTGAGGTGAAAGGTGAAGGTAACGGTAAAAGGTGAAGCTGAATCAAAGCTTGATCAGAGCACTTCTGCGCCCAAGGGAGTTTTACCTCCAGATGAGATTAGCTCTTTCCCCCTGTCTCCAGAATGAACAACAATCCTCTGTCTAACACTTTCTTCCTCTGAAGATTGTAGGAATTTGGATTGCGACTTCTGTTTTACAATTAACGTCATCTCACACAAATGACTGAACTCTCAGCACGTAAGTTATTTCTAGATTAACAGTGGGGTTTGATAAAACTGGCACAGAACAGATATATCAATAATTTTAATAAGCAAATGTGATGTTTTCTCAGAGTTATGACATCACTCTTTATATTAATTGCAAGTGCATTAGTGTATTTTGTATGTGTTCATTGGTGGGCTTATGTCTCTGAACGGTATGTGATACTAGAGTTCATATTGTGTATGCTACAATCCCAGCAGAGGTATGTAATGTGATGACAGAGAAGCAAGCTTAAATTTGAAGCTTTCTTTTTTTTTTTCTTCCTGTGAAGCTAGAAGTTTTGCTTTATTGTAGTCCAGCATTTTTTTTTATTTATAGCTGTATCAGTTGGCTAACGTGGTGTTGTATGAGAAATATTCTTTTCCCTTCCATTAGTAGGTTAAATTAGATGCATCAGAATGTATCGCTGCTCTGATCGGAGCTAGCGTAGTACAGCAAAACAACAGGGTGAAGGGAGCGAATGCTTATCAAGAGAAAGTTTACTTTCAGCGTTAAGAATTAATTTGGCCGAATTGGTGCAGTGAAAGTGGTAAACACAATCCCCCTCACTGTTGTTTGTCAGGGTGTATTATATCACCCTGGATTGCTTTGTCAATAATCTGCCTGGCCTGCAAGCTAGAAATCTAAGATTGCCAGGATGACTGACAGGCTGGAGATAGCTGATAATTCTAAGGAATTGGAGGTGTAAAATCTTTAAGGACCATGTCTACAGTATAAATGCCAGGGTATCTCCACATCACTCTGTACTTACAAAGGCAACAGCATTGTTAATGGCAGCCTGTCTGTCCATCAAGTTTGCTACAGGAGGATTTATCCCTCTTTCACTCCTTATCTTCCGTTGCTGTGTTTATTTCTAAACCAGCTGCAGAATAAATTGCCTCTTGTCTTCACCTCCTACACTGAGTACAATGATATGTTCTGTAAAGCCTTAAACCATGGTATTTTTCAAGCATTTCTTTTTCAGAACAGTAACTTCTAATTTTGTTTGTATATGAATACATACAGTCCTTTCCATTTTAGGCGCTGTAAACATAGGTTGTTTGGGTTTTTTCCTCTCTTTTTACTTTACTGCTTTTAAGATTCATAAATCTGTTCTGTATTGCCAAGGTGTTTGAAATACATAAGGGAAGACATAGTAGAACCGGTTCAGCTGATTAATATGATGTGGATGTAATATGGCAAAGTACAATTCTTCTGTACAACACAAAATATATTCTGAAAAGTGACTATAAAGATATCATGACATTTCATGTTTGTTGTGTCTCAGTGATTTCTTTCTCAACTGGGTACTTTGTAAATAAAACAAATGTTTTTCTACCTGTCAGCCTAGCAGACTGAATCTAAAAGTCAAGTTACGTAGCTGGTGGCTATATAATCATATTAAAGGTTTTAGATTTGGTTAATTGTTTCATTGATTATGCACAGATCAGAGGCGGCGTTAACATGCTCTATCTTGCTTATGCAAACCAAAGTCCTGAAAAGTATTTTATTATCATAACTCTGAGAGAACAGATTTCTTAAGTAGGATGTCATTACAAAATAGCTTTTTTTTTTAATAGGAGCTAATGTGCACACACTAACCTGGATAGAATTCAGATTTCCTTCATAATTACGTAAAATAAAAGAAGTAATTTGAAATACTAGGCTATGTTGCTATTCTTAATTCAGATAAAAATTAGCACTGAAAGTACCAAAACATCAAGAGGAGTCAAAATATTTTTGGCCTAATCTGAAGCAAATGTTTTCTGTGAAGTCGTCTTTTAGCGTATTTCTAGTCCATATTCAGGAAATTACAGTGAAGTTTGTTTACTCACTTGAAGCCTTTAAAAGAGTAAGTGGTATCCTCTCATAATAAATAGAACTTGGCATTCCACTGCATTGTGGAAACAATATTAAATTATACTTATTTGCTAAATCTGTTTGGCTAAGCTATGCTAAGTAATCATGAATGATATCTCTGTTTCATCTTAACCCTCATGCTTCCATGGACACCTGCAGACATCCTTCTGTTGCTTTTTCTCACCAAATGATCTGTCTATAAATCTCTTATTTATGGGTTCCTAGAGTGAGAACAAAATACTTGATAATTACTGAACACTAAGACACAAATTCTATGCACTGGATGTAAATGTAGAGGTGGACCTTTTACTTCTTTTGAAAGTAATTTCTGAACTCTGTGGCTGGAAATTCGTTCTGAGAAAATGGTCATATATTCACTGAATGCTGAATGAGGCAAGTGTGAACCCTTCGAGCCAATGTAAGCCATCACACTGCCAAAAAAGCAACCCTGTCCTGCCCCTTGCTCCTCATTCCCATCCCCACGCCATGTGGGTTCTTGCATAGATATTTTGCAATCTGATCATGAACTGGATTAGATTAAACCTGCTGCTATTTAGTATTGCTATTGTTACTTTGTTTTCAGCCAAAAAATTCCCTGATCTAGTTCAGCAAGTGGTCACAAAACTCCATGTGTTGGTCAAAGGAAATGGGTTGCACAAGGCTGGGTAGATTAGCCAGAAACAAAGTCAAAGGCAAAGCTACTTCTTTTGATGGCTATGTCGGTTTGTGCCAGTTTAAAATGCTTATCAAATGGTAGTCTAAAATAGTCATATCTCAGTCTGTAGTTATATTGCTAGATGGTACCACAGTAATTAGGGGGGAAATAGTCATCTTTTATATTTCATAGAGGCATGAAGCACATTTAACACAAAGATAGTGTATTTGAAGGCCAGTAGATCAGTAACGCACTGAACATCAATATCTGACTTTGTACCAGTCCATCATATATTCAGTGGTTAAAGTATGTTCTGCTGATGACATCACAGTGCCAAATAGCACCCTATATTAAAAAGTATTTTGTGAGTTAGCAGAGCTCAACTGATGAATCATGCCCAACAGATGCTTATTTGGAAAAAGCTTTTCTTCACAAGAATCCAACCACTTGCGTGTAACAGCGGCTTAACTATGGCTTTGTAAGAAGGATATCCCTCAAATAGAGCATAGCAGTATTCTGATTAAAAAGGAATGTATTTATATCCTACTGGCTTAAAATTGCTTATTTACTAGAATTTACAAGCATTTATAAAATCAGCATAATATCTAAAGCATTTAGCATCCCTCCCTTCAAGGTTATTGTTATAGTTAGCAAGGAAAAGAATTTTTTTTCCCCTCTAGACACAGTTTTATTTTAATTGCCCCTTGAAAAGGCAACAGCTTGTTTATTGCCACATTCCCTTTTATCTAGAATAATTTTCAGATTTTTTTGTGACTGACACTTACTCTCCCCTTAAATGTGGTTTCCTGTACCAACACAACTATATTTCAAGTGAGTGGAGCTTGTTCTCACCAAACCATTCAGCAGTGTCAGTTGCTTGTACCTCTTTGTTGTAACTTTTCCTCATTATTCCTCTACTTGGCTATTGCATATACCTCCATCTGTCTCTCTGCAGAGGTTTGTGCATTGTGCAGCATCTGATACTCTTTTCTTCAAAGGATGTATTTGTTACCTCAGTTGTGTGCCAGGACCTCCTCTTGATTTTGTGCCAATGGCTGTAAGTCATATCATCAAATGCAAAACTGACTTTACTTCAAATCACTTCTGCCTCTTCTCCCTGTTCATGATGCACTCGATTCAAGACAGCAGGTGAACTATTTGCAAGACCCAATGAAATTAAACGTATGCACAGACCTTCCTAAAACTTTATGAATCTTTCATTCAAAATGTAGGACTTGTAATATGTGCATTACAAATAAATCAGTTTAGTTTTTGTTCATAATATATCCTGATAATAAAACATGGAAATAAGCTGAGCCTTTCATTATTAGGACAAATTATAACCTGTATTTTGTCTAACTTCTGAATAATTGCATGATCATCCATTGCCTCGTCACAAAAAACCTAAAGGAGGAAGTAATTAAAGAAAAGTTCTCTGGCAAAGATTTTTTGGACCAACTTAAATGCTTATAGTCATGCTGGGGATGTATGGTTTTAGTCCTGCTAAAAATGTTCAACAGCCCTCCTAGAATTATAACAGAGGTTGTATGTATGTAAGTGCATGCATATTAACAACTTCCCTAACTTCCAGCACTGCCTTCAGCTGTACTAGGTTGTGGGTGTAAAGTGTGTTTAAAAACTATTATTTTTCCTCTTTATGTCTAGGAATACAGGGAATAGTGTGTGTGCCCCAAACCATTTTCCTGCCTTTACATTCTGTCCTCAGCTCACCCAGAGTTTTCATTGACCTTGAACAGGCCTCCCCAGGGTCTGGAAAAGGGAGCTGATGCCTGAGAGGTGATATATTCACATAGTTTTCCCTGCATATGTGGATCTATAGGAAATGTTTTTGACCTGTTTTCACTTCAGTCAAAATTTAATGGATTACAGTGTTCAAGGAAAACTGCAAAAATGGCAACTATGAGCTTTATAGGAAGAAAGATGATTGTCATTTAGATAAAACTTCTATATAACTATTCTTATGTGAAATAAATTCCACCAGCTGAGTAAGTCTTTTGTGAGACATTTGACTCCAAAACAGAGCAACCATCATCAGTCTAAGGAACGGGAGCTGCAGATGAGGGCATTTATATGTAGCTGAGATCCAGATACAAGATGAATTTAAAGTGACACATCTTTGAGCAGGCAAGCTATTAACGAGATTGTTCTTCGTCGAGGACATTCGATAACCAGATTGTCTATAACAAGATTTTCTTGTGTGAGAGAGAAACTCCACATTTGTCCCATGATGAAACAGTCCAGAAAAGTAATAAAACACGAAGGCAAAACCGTGAACAGGTTAACGTGGGAGTGTTGAATAGAAGCCGATTCTGGCCCACTCTATACCTGAGTGCCAGTACCATTGGTTTCCTCTTGTGCTTATTACTTAGACACATTTAAAACAAGTTGTATAACAAAAGTGCGCAGCTGGAGTTTCTTTACTTTCTGTCCTGATCTGTGCATGTCTCATGTATATGTGGTGAAGCTGTACTATCCCCCAGGGGGTCCTCTCTAGATGAATGTATTCGTAATGTTCAGCCTCTTTAAAGTAGTATATCGGTATGTTTATACAGCTATAGGAACTCAGATGTGGAAGAGATCACCTTCCAAATGCTATCAAGTCTACGATTAATTTTTAACATAGAAAGATCCATTTTCACCATCTGCTACGGACCAGTCTCCAGCTCTCGTTGACTGCCTTACAATCCTGCAGTAAAAGACAAGTGTTTTGGAAATATAGGTAGGAGAAGTTGGGAGGTGGATCAGTGATGTTCTGATCTGACCTAGGGTAAAAATCTCCTTCTTCCTGATTGGAAATCTGTGTATGGCACAGAGGGTTCAATGCCATAGGAACCCTAAAATATTTCCATTTCAGTCATATCTCAGATTATGGCAGTGTCCAGTGCCCAGAAAGGTCACTACATTCTTTCTTGCTGTCCCAGAGGAAGCCTGGTTTAGGGGATTAATATGGTTCAACAAATAGACTGGACATTAAAAGAAAATTTTGTAATCATTCAAATAAAATTCTGTAGCGGTCTTTCAAAAGCGATTAGCACAGACAAGGTATCTAAATTGTTTAAAGATCAGGCTAATTATAGATTTATAATTAAATAGCAGAGTAATGGAGGCAGATGATTAAGTCTGTAAAGATGATAATATTTACCGATAGTACTAATGTACCATCTTTGATTGCAAAAATGTACCTTTGCTATAAAGTTTGTATGTGCTCCCAAATAAACTAATTTTTCTCTGCTGAAGCAACACCTTGTTAGTATAACTACATCTATATTATAGTTCTACCAGAGTAATCATTTTGAGAGGTAAATGTCTACTATAATTCTTATAGCAAGAGATGCTGTATTGGAAGATGTCTGTTTGCAAATGCTGGAGAAACCTGGAAACAGCCTTATAGATTAGAGAAGGGCTCAGCAGTTTATAACTTTTCTAAAAATATGTAATTTGCTGTATCATAACGATGGTTAGTACCTGATGCTTTGGAAGGAAATAAAATCTCGAGTATAGTTGTAACACAGCAAATGTTTGCAGTTTGGGATTTCATCATGAAAGCACATTAAAAAGACCTCAAAGAGGTAGTTGAGCGTTATTTCTGTGACAGAATTCAGGTGCCTTGCCCAAGGCTGGTGGAAGGAGTCAGTGTCAGAACCAGAGTTACAGGATTCAGAATTACTTATTTCCCAACCTGTCTTTATCTTTTTCTCTTTTGATTTGAAATGTATTCTCTGCTTCAGCAGGCCCTCAGTTTGTCATAAGCATGAATATTGGTAGTCCTTGTAAGTTTATTCTAACGATGCTTTTCATAGAAAGAGTCCTTTAAAAATTAGTATTTACCACAACAGTATCCTCTAGCGGGAAATGCCACAAATGACTGATGTCTTTATGTAGGTCAGTATGAGAGTAATGGGGAGCAATCACTTCTTTATATGAATACTCTTTTTTTTTTTTATTTCAAGAAACATATTATTTTGCATTACTACCACTGCAACTAGCATGCAGCAGTATTTTTTTCGACTTGGCCAATCTCACATCAATAATTTTATCTGTGTTTTTTTTTTCAGTGTTTACATCTGGGGTAAAAGTGAGAATGTTTAGCATGGCTCTAGTCAACCCTAAGGCAGAGAACACTTGCTAAATCAGTAATGGGTGCATTGAACAAAGTTCATAACAAAATTGACTTAGATAATAGTTTGAAAATGTAACTCTGTTCACTTTTTGTTGGGTGCTGGTGTGCAGATGCTAATTTATGGTTTAAATCTGGTGATTAAGTCGGGTGGCTTGTGAGGGGAGGAAGAGCATTCCTTCTGCATGGCACAGAGCGAGTGTTCCTTCACTATCCTCTGTGACAGACTGCCTCAAAATAGTGGGAGGTTGGGGAGGGCAAAGAAAACACAAGGCTGGTCAGCTACAGAAAAAAAAAAACATGGTAACACTAACAAGTGTAGAGATAGAAATTTCATGATAGAAAATTATTGCGCTAGAAAATGCTGTTTTGACGAAATTGAAATGTTCTTTGGAAACATGTAGATTTTGTCGTATTTTCTGACAGAAACTCAGCAAGGTTCCTGCCAGCTCACCCACCTCCCCAACAGCTTGCCTGGCAGCCCTGGGAGACCCAGCTCCCATGAGGGCTCCCAGGCTCCCTGCTGCAGATGCTAGAAGCTTGCAAGCGCCCTGGCTTCGGATGTTGCCAAGCACCCAGTTGTATGGCAAAGAGCCTGGGAGCAGGGATACCGGGTCTCTGGGCAACATGGGATGCCTCATCGGTTTCTTCTGAAAAATTACAGTGATGAGGTGGTTTGCTGGGTTTTAGGTTTTTCTCTTTTGCTTTATTTTTGGGGGGTTTTTTGTTTGTCTTTGTGTTTTTTTGTTTGGACTTTCTGCCCTCTTCTTCCCCTTATATTCCCGGATGAGAATTCATTATCCTCGTTCCCTGGGAATGTTTGACATTTTAAAATTTTATTCTCCTTTTTGTTTCAGACTTTCCCACAGAACTAGAGTTCTAGCTGCTGATCAGCTCTGAGCGTCCCCGCTTCTCCCTGGGAAAGCCTTTTGGTATTCACCTAGGGAAAATCAGGCTCTTATCAAACAAAGAAATGGCTGTACCTCAGTAGCAGAACTGAACCCTCAGCTGATTTATTTAAGAAGCTCAAAGGGATAGGGGGAGAGTATTACTAACAGGCAAAATGTTTTGTGGGACTGTGATACCTCAGGATGAGAAAACTACATTGCCCTGCCAAGAGTAAATATTTCTGTCATATTTTGGTTTTATCACTACATGTGTGTGGGTGGATGGAAGCAGCTCGACAGTTTTGTTGCTGTCGTATTTTCTATTTTATGTTTATTTTTGTGTAAAACGTTGGCACTGAGTACAGATGCCAGGAGGGGGAGACACCTAAGAGAAAAGCTCATTATATTGATCTTTTCAGGTTGCTTTTGTTCTTAGCTGAGTTGCTGTCAGGTTGGTCAGGATGGGGGAGTGTTGTTATGAGCTGCTGGGATGAGTCACAAAATTTTTGGCTGTAAAAGTCAAGACTTTGTTTTCAGTTGTAAACTCATAATAAATGGGAGCCAGGTGTGCAGTCTTTGATTTGGCCACTGCTCAGGGATTGTTGCCCTTTTTTTTTTTTTTTTTTTTTTTAAAGTTGTGCAATGGTGAGGCCAACTTGGCTATACAGTCTGTTTAACATTTTGTATTATTTTTATTTGATTTCTTTCTTAATCGTTAATAAATTCGGAAAATACAAGGAAATATATAAATAGCTGCCAAGAGTGAGGCAGATAGAGCTTCAAAGAATGTAAAGTTATTCTAGTTTCAATATGTCTGTCTTTCACACTATCTCTCTTCTTTCATTCCTTTCCCCTTGCATTACAAACCATCTGATTCTTCTGCCCATAATAAGTTTTGTATCTGATTCAAGGCTCTAATCTTTCCTGCTGAAAAGATTAGTCACTTAAAATATCACTAATGGGATGATACTGGTCTTAGATTCTTAGATGCTCTCCCAGCCGTTAGAGATTCCTAACATTAGACAGGATTTTTATGAATCGGCTTCTAAGGCACATGTGAAGAGATTTTCTGGTAGCTCTATGTAGATGCAAAGAAGAGAAAAGCCAAATAGCAGATATTGTGTGAAATGGTTAATAGTCCTCTGTGGCAGAAAAGCACTATATACTGAGTTCATATCTGAATTGTATTGTATAGACAGTATCCCAGGTAGAAGCAGATAGTGTTACCACTTGCTCTGAGCAGCCCAGCTGAAGAGATCTTTTAGAGGTTGCTCACATGTGCAGATAGGAATTTTGGTCATTACTGGACGATAGCTGAAATCTTGATTTGTTTCTTCCTTACTTTGTCTTTGAAGGGGGTCTAAGGAAGTTAACCCCTCTGAGGGGATGCACCTGGATGCATTCATTCCTGAGCAACAAACTGCAGCTCTCCAACCTGGTAGAGATGCAAGAAGACAGTTGCAGATTTCTTCTAACTCTGTTTACCTTTCATAAGTACATGGGGACTGACCACAATCTCGCTACCTGTACAAGAGACCAGTAATACAGTGAGGAACAACTCTCAAACACCAATCCAACTGTGTCTGCCTGGCCTCAAGCACTGTATTTGTATGCTAGTGAATTTTGCTGTTGCTGTTTTTATCTAAACATTTTATAAAACCAGTGCATTTTTGTGGTGACTGCAAAACAAAAGGAGCCTATGCTTATAATATTAGTAGGACTGATAAAGATTTTGTTGCTCTGGCAGATGTGGAAAATCTTGCACAATGTCTGCCTAAGCTCTGTCTGGCTTCAGCTAATGTTATTAGTCTCCCACATACATGAGCATTAAATTCATTTATGAATATTTAAAATAAAAATAAAAATGTTGGCAGTTAAGCAGGAGAAATTATTTATCATCTACACAATTTGTCATTAATCGAATAATAGAACTGGAAGGAAAAGATAAAAGAGCAACAGAATGATGCTAGTAGCTTTTTTTGTTTGTTTGTTTTTCTTCTTGCTGCAAATTTCAAAACTTTTTGCATCTGTCGTCTTCACGCCCCCTACAGCTTCTCTCCTTGCTTTGTCCTTGGTAGCATTGAGCAAAGATATTTTTAAGACATTTCTCAATGGTAGTTAATATATATTTCTTAGGAGTGAGATTTACTTCACTATGCGGTCTCTCTTGTGTCCTCCAAAATTTCAGCATGAAATACACCGAGGGGAAGACCCGTTAGCTGGATCATAGAGTTAGTGTTTAAAAGGTTTGGAAATACCTAGATCAGGTGATGTGAGATAAAGCTCAAATCTAAATGCAAGTTTCTGTTCTCACTTTCTGTGAAAGCCTCACCAGCACACAATGTATGTATTAACAGTAATCCTAACCCAGCGTACAGCCCAAGTAACGTGACGTCAGCATCCGTGTGGGAGATAAGATGGAAACAAACAAACAAAAACTCATGGTTCAAAGGGATAATGAATCCACTCTGCACTTGCAGTTGCTTCAACTTTCCATGATCTTTTTGCCACCACTGAAAGGAGCATGTAGAGAAACGATCAACGGAATCATGTGCCAGCACACAGTGAGACATTTCTGACACACATGTCTTGCTCAGAAGCAAGACACACATGTCTTGCTCAGAAGCAGAGAACAGCTTTCCTCACTGTCTGATGCTAGGAGGTCTGCCCCAGGAGTCTACTTGCTGGTCATGATTTGGTTTGGTTGTAGCTACTTTTCTTGTCCCATCTCAGTTCTGCCTTCTAGTCCAAACTGAGCTCTTCAGCTGCTTCTTGTCTGTACCCTGATTAGAAATCATTCATTTTGACATGAGGCTGTTCAGCATGTTAAGTCCTGCACTGTGTCTTACACCAAACGCACATATTGACCTTACATGAGATCGTGCCGTTACAATTTCATGTGAGAAGATGACTTAGACATCTGTGCTGGTTCCTGCATCCTGCTTGTGATCCCTTTCTGTAGCAGAACTGCTTTAATTAAATTGACTACTTCTTGCTTTGAGGAACGTGGTGTGGACAGAAGAAATGATGGGCAGGAAAAAGGGTAATACTTTCTGGACCAATGCAAAACTGAAAAGTGTGAATCAGAATGAGATTTACAGCACATTTTTCGTAAGTTTTACTGCTTATACGTTTCTCTCAGTAGAGTGGAAGTGAAATATAAAAAATGTTGCCAAGTGAAGTACCTAATAGATTCCTTAAAAAAGATTCTGTTCATCCCAGCCTTGTTTGATGCTAAGTTACTAACATGATACTTCATTATTTTATTTTTTTTTCCTTTTTATTTTCTTTTTGATTTCCTGTTATTGATGCTGTGTGGACTAAGACTATAAGAGTGAAAATTTAAGGGCAAATCTACACCTGAAAAGTCAAAATCCTTTGTTTTCCATTACCCCAGGGAATATAATACAGGGAATCACAGCAAGTTTACTAATAGTTGTGATTTGTGTCCCTCTAATATAGAGGGGAAGAAAAAAAA
The DNA here is from genome assembly GCF_040807025.1 of Struthio camelus. NCBI lineage: Eukaryota > Metazoa > Chordata > Aves > Struthioniformes > Struthionidae > Struthio > Struthio camelus. The sequence continues at coordinate 35,344,821 of NC_090981.1, read as the reverse complement.
GGTATTCCCTTTTAAAAAAAAAAAAAAAATTTAAGTCGGGGAGAGGGGATTAAAAAAAAAAAAAGTGTCACTGGGGACCAAAGCGTGGAAGATCAGAACAGCTTGCTGGTTTGCATGGTTGGCTGTCTGTTCTCTCATGGCAAACAGTGCTGTGAGTAATGCCTGTTTAGCTCCTGGAAGGAAAGTCCTCTGTGCTCTACCTTTTTCTCCACTATGGTACCCTCATTTGTAGATTTTTTTTCCCTTCTGAGGAAGAACAAAGGATTTAGGATGAAAATGCACTCTCTAACCCCTTACATGAGACAACACCTATGTCTGCATGCTTTTACAAACACTGTTGAGTCACTTCACTCATAACTGGAAACTGTGCAACGTGACTTTCTTGGGACTGTGCAAAGTAGTAAAGTTCATGACCAACCTGTTTGCTCATGCATGCTACCACAATTAAGAGTTTATTTCAAGAATACAGCATACTGCCATCCTTCAGTTGTAGTTGTACATTTAGCAGTCATACTTTACAACATAACCAGGCACAGTTCATTGGAATTTTTTTACTGCCACTGAAAATGTGTGTACCAGTGAAGAATAAATGCTATTTTTGCCCACTAGAGTTCCATCTGTAAGCTTTCTTTGCTCCCTAAGATTTTATCTTTGTGTTTTAATAAATATTTCCAGTTAGCTGTTTGAAATGGTCCTATTACTTGAAAGAGCACTCTTAAATATGCTGAAGCTAAAGACTTTTTTTCAGTTATTGTCAGTGGGGTCTGTTGAGAATATTTTCCCTTCAATTCCTCCTCAATTTTTTTATTAAAATATTTCTGTAGTAAGATAGAAAGGAAGATAGAATGGAATTTTAACTAGTATATTTTGAATGATTTCCTGAATCAAAATTTATATAGCTATGAAACTGAGAGAATGATAATAACTTTCAACAAATCTAAGTCAAAACACAGATTATTTGTGAGTACTTGCACTGCTGTGTGTCTAAAAAGATCCTAATGAGATGAAAGCACTATCTTAAAACTGCCTGCTCTCAAGGATGCAGAGAATCATAGAACATTTAAGTAGGAAACATCTCTGAACATCAACTGGTCCAAGCCCCCTCTTAAATCAGAAACAGCTTGAATTAGGTTGTTCAGGGACTTGTCCAATCAGATTTTGATCAGGGATAAGGATGGAGATTCAGTAACCTTTCTGGACAACCTTCTGTCTACATTAGCATCTTATTTTGTATCAGAAGTGTGTTTTGAGGCATATGTCCTAATTACACCAATTATTGTACTTCAGTTTGCTTTGTGGAGTGGTCTTGGAGGCATGAACTAGATTCTTTTCGGTAGAACTGAACTGGAAAATGTGCTCCAGAAGATTACGTAAACCACTCCAGTTGCTAATTGGCCTTTAGTCTACGAAACCAAACTAGATCCTAGTCTAGACTAAGCTAGTCTTAAGTAAACTAAGTTCCCTGAAAACACACGTTGTGTACCTTGGATCCTCAGTGCCAAGAGTTTCACGTTATGGATCCTTTCTTAGTGTGCCACATAACTTGTTATATCAATGCAGGCCAATTTATGTAACAGATTTGGAGAAATTAAAAAAAATTTGTTACAGCTCCCAATGCCCGGTTTGGTTCTTCAGCTTGGTGGTTCCTAGTCTAAATCCTAATTGTGTACTTAGGCTAACATTTAATTATGTGTTTTTAAAGTAGATAGATATCGTTGTCATTAATTTTACTTGGTGGAAACTAAGCTATATGCAAACTCACATGACAAGTTGTGTCCAGTCTAGTAATTTTATTGTCCATAAATTACATTTATGCTGTCTGTATAATGGTATAAAACACACTTCAACTACTTGAGTTTTCTCATGTACGTAAAGAAAAATAATTTATTTTATAGGTTTAGCATTTTTGTGTCTGTTGATGGCTTGTTAGCTGTTTTCTTAAGTGCATTTATGGTTTTGAGAACAAACATAAGGATGATAAATTCCTCCTTAAGCTAGAGAGAAACAGCAAAGGACAATGACTGCTCCACAGTTTTTGAGCTTTCTTTGTAGCGGATCAAGATGAGTATCAAGAGCCATTCTTGGAGAGACTAGTATCACTGTTACTAGATCCAATCATGGAGTTCTTTTTTCAGAGGGTAAAATCATTTTATAGTGGAATGAAAAGACCTCAGGCATGACATCTCTGGCCATGCTACTGAGGAGAATCAAGGCAGGCTACCCAGGATGTCTCAAGTCCCAGAAAAGACTCCTAATATCTTTATTAATCTATATGGTCATACAGCCTGTAGGCTACTGAACAAAAACGTGTGTGGCGAAAAAATAAACAGTCTACCCCAATTGAGGAAAAAAATCTATAACCTGATGCAGCCTGTCTCACTGTTGCACAGGAGATCACAGAGACCTTTGTGAAAATAATACTGCATTGCATAGGAGCTTCTAGGATTAATTGATTTATTTAGTTTTTAACTCTTTGCAAATGTTAATTTAGATGCACTGCTGGAATACATGATTTCAGTGACATCTCTCTTTGGAAAAAGATTAACATTGTAGATTATAAGAAAGCACCATGTGATTAGTCTCCTCTGTTGGAGTCTTCATGTTTTTAAGGATAGATGGAAAATTACTGTAGCAGGTATTGTTGAATCAGAAAACTGACTTGGATTTAATAGAGCAGAAAAAAAAAACAGTTAGAAAGGAACAGACAAACTAAATTAAGAATAGGACACTGCTAATGCTCACAGTAATTAGTCTGGAAAGAGAAATTGTATGATGGGACAGTGACAGTTTAGATGGCAGTTAAGCAGTAAAAGGATACATTTTCTTTTTGATGTAGGTATGTAAGTCCCATTAATGTTAATGGAAGATACACACACAATGAGAGAAAATACTTCTTAAGGAAGCTAGGTAATTTGATACTTGGTGTATTTTATAGGAGTGTTAGTAAAAGGGGAGTAGGAAATGTTGCTATATATATAAAGAGCCCTGTAAAAGAGCCAGATTTTTGATAATGGGGGAAAATGATAACTAGGATTTTAAGGATTTGGGGGCAGGTATTATGGATTGAAGAGGCAAGTTCTAAGAGCTTTCCTTTTCCAACTGGCATTAATTTTCCTGGGTTCAGCTTTAGCCAGCTGCTCTTCATCCAGGTGCTGATTTTGGCTGGAGCATTAGGAGGATAAACGCTATATCCTGTAAAGCATGAAGGAGTATATTTGCATACTCTTTTATGTTTCCCAGAGAATTCAAAATATATGGTGTAAAATAATAACAGTATCATGTCAGTCAACACGCTAAGTGTCAGAAAATCTGCCGCGTCATTGACTTTCTTTGTCAACAGAAGAACTCTTGACATTATGATCCAGTGGGTGCTTTGTTTGGTTGAATTATTTAGGAATGTTGTTTTATATCTAAGTACCAACAGTTATGAACCTTACTAGACTTACTGATCATGAGAAGAGACACCAAGGTACATGTCAAAAATTAAATACTACCTGAGAGTTAGTGTCTGAGCCCTGAGAAGAGGGGTTGTTCATTAAAACCCATATTGAGGAGAAATCCAGTGCTGTGGTTTATAGCTCAGCCAGCTCTCTCTGTTAATCCTTTCTACGTTCCTTACTGAATATATATTATTTTGTGCTTTAATAAAAAAATTTTTTTACCAGAAATTCTTGTTTCTCAGTGAAGATGTATTTGAGCTTAAGACCCTCCTTGGAACCATGAGGTAGTGTGTTTCCCTGTAGGAAAAATGCTCATATAATTATACACAAAGTCTTTGTTTCTTGAAGATTATGTCCACACTGCAGAGTAGACAGAACTGACTCTGAAGTTATGAGTCAGTTATGAGTCACCATTTTGGTGAGTTAAGCTATTTCAGGTATCTGACAGCAGTCTAGACAGGTAAACAGAGAACAGTCTGCAAAACGTACTGAAGATGGTGAATTGATACGTTCGTGCCAGTGAAAGCCAATTAATACTTGAGATAGTGTAAATCTAGCTTTGATATGTCTACATTAATTATAGCTAGTGCTGTCTCTGCAATCTGCACGTATGCTTGTCCTGTAATACTACTGTTTCAGTTAGGAAAAATTAAACTTTCTGATGGAGGTCGTCTTTTCTCCAGTTCTGTGTTTTACTGTGGTAAGGGTGCCTGGGTCCTATTAAGCGTTTTTCACATTTTCCTTTTATACTTCCACTTTTGTAAAGAACAACTGCTTTACTATTTCTTAAAAGTCACACAGTACTTGCCAGAAATCTCCTCCGATAATACTGAGGTTAAAAGGTTACAATGACAAAGGAATATTTTCTGAAATTTCTGTAAAGCTTCCAATAGAGTTGTGTGCTACCTATGCATATAATAAAATATCTCGTCACTCTCTCAAATTCTGATTGTCAAAACCAGTTCTATTTTGAACAAGGAATGGATTGTTCATCAGAAATCACAAAGTCAGTATGTAGATTCTGAAATAAATGTTTTCACTTGCTGGGAGTGGAGAAATTTGGGTAAGCAAGTGGTGTAATCGCTATAATGTAAGAACAGTTCTAGAGAATGGGCAATAATTGTCAGGAGAGAGATTCTCTGATCACAGGCAGATACTATAGAAACAGTATTTTGATTACGCAGAGCTGAGAAGATAGATATGTAGGGTCTTTATATACACATATGTATGTGCATATCCTTATGTATCATTTTTATGGTAGTCTCTGGACATTATTGGTATGTGAATATGAAATTATAAATAAAAAGCTCTGAGGTCCCTTAATTATAACTTCTCCGAAGGTGTAAATTAGTAATACTCTTTAATGATAGTAAGTATTAGATAAGGAAAACATAGGATCCGAGATTCCTAGTGACAAGAGGAAATTGTGGTTTTGGGACTAAATTGAGTACTAGGCCTTCTGAGTGCAATGCAGTTAAAATTAGTAAAATTGAATTTGCTGGTAACAGGAATGAATCTAGCCTTAGAATTTTTATAAACTATTTGTTTTGGCCAATGAAGCAAATGATTCTACATGTTTATCCATGTACTTGTAATATTGTTGTATTATTTGTTGTTCATTTTTCTTTATCACCAATCTACCTACCTATTGATCCATATAGCATCATGTTCCCATGGCCATACCTTAAGGAATGACTGCACAGTCCCTGCTATGGAGAAATGTTGTAATAAACAAATAAATATGAGTTTAAAATGTATAGGAAGACAGCATATAAAATCTTAAAGTTTAGCAAGTGTTCAGTGAAGAAGTGGGAAGGAGATTTTAATGTATAAATGTGCAATGATCTGTGATTAATGAGCCAAAGGTGCATATAAATGTTAAAGAGGAATCATGCAGCATAAGGTCTAGCAAGGGATGTAAGGCAGGCTGTAAATAATAAGAATAATAATAATAAAAATCTTGGAGTCATAAGTACAGAATCCATGGCTGATGTATTGAAAGGTACAGAGAGTTCCAAGAGATGTCACCAACAGAGAAGTAGAGGACAGATCAGTAACAGTCGCTGTATAAAACATCAGGTTTTGTCATCTTTCCACCTTACCTTGAAGATGATGCTTTGGGGGACAACTGAAATGATTTCCAGTGTTAAACTTTTCAGACACTTGTCAAAATATTCTTATCATGAAAAACATGCTCTTTTCAGAGGAGATAAAATGCTGACCTGATAATACAGACACAACCTGATGAAGGAGGAGTTTTAGTAGGTGAAATAAAATAAAATGGCATAGAGTTTTTGAGGTGAATCCAGGACCACATGTTGGGAGTTTAGCAGTAAACACTGGGAATTCAGGCAGAATTTTTCAACAATACCAGAACTGTAAGTATATGAAGCAAGTTGCCAAGTTGGATCATCACAGCAAGCATTAAAAATAAGTGTAAGAGACAGCTAGACATTTTTATGGAAGGGGAGGATACTAAAGGGTGTAATGACAAAGCAGCAAACAGACTTTTTTGAGCTAAGCAGTCTTTTCGTATCCAGAAACTCTTTGTCCTTTAACACTCATTTTCATTATGGTTCAGAGGCATAATTACCCTCATTTTTGTCAGTCTGTTAAAGCTACTTGGATTCTTCTTCTTTTTCCTAGTTACTGATGTAAGGTATTTGCAAGTGCAATTATGTTATCTTATCTCTGTAAGAACGCTATCACTGCTACTAAGGCCTCAAAATCTGATCTCCTTTAAAGAAAACATGTCTTAGGCAGTGTCCCTGGAAGATATACTGTTTAGTATACTGTTATACCAAAATCTTAGATAAAGTGATGCATCTCTTGAGATACATACATTTTTATGTAAGATAGATATGTATAGATAGTTTTTTAAAAAGAAATCAACATGACATCTTTTCTGTGGATGTTGCAGATAATTAGCTTCCATTGGAATAAAAACTTCTGGAGGTACAATTTGCTGGTACAGTCCCTTCACTTTTAAATTGGAAAATGTGTCAATTTTGAGTAGAATTTTCAAAAACACATGTGCATGTGACTTAGGGATTTTCATAGGTCCTTTAAGACCTCATAACTTGCTGTATCAGTAGCAATATAACAGAATGAAACGGGGCTTCATTTCAGCCTGTTGAATGAAGTTGACACTATGCGGAGAGCTAATTAGGTCTGGTTCCTTTACCCCTCAGTCCCTGCCCACGCATGCATTCCTAAGAACATCATAATGTAGCCCTAAAGCTTCCCTGCTTTACTCTGCTATCCTGGTCTACTGTCTCAACCCACACAAGGGCAGCTTAGTAACTTAAGGCTGCTTTGGGAGTCTTGCTGTGTTTATTGAAATACTTCTCATCATTTACAGTGGTGCAATATGTGATATTACATATAATTCAGGTACTACTGAAGGCCTTTGCAGGGGTGAAACTGCAAATCTGATAAAAAGCCTACTCCTTGCTGAAAAGTTTTGCTTGCAGTAAACAAAGACTAAAGTATATTTAAAAAGCTAGCTGTTTTTCTGAAGCTTATGCTTTCGTGCCTGTTGTCCAAGCTAGAAATAGCTCAACCTGTCTATCACTGACATAGTGAATCAGGAAAAAATTTGTTCTTCATAGGGAAAAACAACAGCCTAGTAGAAACAGCTGTAATAGCAGTATTGGTCCAAATTTCCTGACCTAGCATAGAAAGCTGTAAAGCAATCAGAAGATGAAGAGAGGAGAGAAGGCAGGAGAGGTAAATTGGTGTCCTCCCCATACAAATGGTTCCAAATCAGGAGAGATTTTACCCCTCTTAGAACAGCAGGATGGAAGTGTCTTTCAAAGTCAGTCTTTGTGATTCAAACCCAGAAAGTTTTGATTTTGAACACCATCACTGCAGCAACAACCAGAAAAAGTGTTTCTGAGCGGAAGGATAGTTTAGGGGTTGTTTTTGTCTAATTTACTACCTTCACTACTTCCCCTGTTCAGCCCATGCTCATAGGAAATATATGCAGTTCTGGACTTGATTCCAACTTTGTAAGGATGTCCAGTATGGCATAGGAGTTTAGAAATAGACTGCCTTCTATGAAATGAATATGCCTAACTAGATTATGTAAAATTGTCTGTTGTTCTGGAAGGCTTTTTCTATTAGTTGTCTAATAACGGGAGGCAAAAGAGCTCAGTAGTAGTCTTCCCCTTCCAGAGTATATTTTATTGTTTCTTTAACGATAGTATTGCATTAATTGATATAATTTCTGAAAAATAGCCAAGGATATGTTTTGTTGTACTAGGAAGGCAGACTTCTGATAGATTCCAGTGATGATATCATAGGTACACTAGCGGCTCTAATGAAATCTAATGACAAATATCTTTCCTAAAATAAATGAGCAAATATAATATGACCCGGTATTCATGTCGTATTGTCAACTTTCTGTACTACTTATTAGGACCTCATGTAAATCATGAAGAAAGATGACAGATTTCACACATTAGTCATGGCAAAATGGTAAATTTCGCAATTAGTCATAGACTGTTAGAAAAAGATCTAGAAACCTAGTTAGTCACTTTTATCATTACAAGAAATACTTACTATTATCTTTACTCTGTAATGAATTTGAATATAAATACAGAATTTCACCTTGTAATCAACACTTGAATTTTAAATTTCAGTATTGAGCACAGTCCTTTTCAAACACGTCAGGTATTTATTTCTGAAAAATGAATTTGTGCTACATACATGCCAGTTTGCAGCAGTGCCAGAAGTGCAATTACTGTAATAAGATCTGTGTTCTTTCATCTTATAGCAAAATATATAATACTAAATTTGGAAGGTTACTGCAGTTTTTTTTAGACCTGACCTTAAAAAGCCCTGAATTGTATACTTATATAGCATACTAGTTTTGAAATGACCCCAAAATTTATAGTTATTTTGTCGGTCCCGTACAGAAACTGTAGCAGTTTCCTAGCCTTCAATTTACTTTAGTATTTGTGCTACTAGATCATTTGTTCTCCAATTTGTAATTTGGAAAGATCAGATTACTGCCCTTAAGCATCTTTTTTTACTGCACTGAGAGTTCTAACTGAGTATCGTCTTCAGCTTCTTCCTTTACCTTGGATCATGAGGATCATTTTTCCAACTCACCTTTCTTGACAGTTTGGGTCCTTGACATCCACTTATGACAATTTTAGTTATCATCATTCTACGTATAAACAAACAATTTTAAAACATGATGTAATTTTGATTGGTTCAGCTTTTAAACAGCTTGTGACATCTTAATGGGATTTTCTTTTCAAAGAGAAGCAATGTCCATCTTGATACACATGAGGGGAGCCAAAAAGTGAAAAGGTAAAGTACAGACCCTTCCCCCTCTGTTTTTTCCCACTTTCTGAGACATTGTATGTGCTACTGGGGCAAAACCCTTACAAACACAATGGCAATTTTAGCAATGGTGTTACTAACGCTGTTAATCAAAATGTACAAAGATCCAAAGAGTAATCAGACTTTGCCTTCTGGCTGTCTGGACTGGATTTTTTTCATAGGTTCAAGCATAGAGGAGCATGAAAGCAAACCCTGGTCACTTGGTGTGATGTGCTATAAGAGCTAGGGCTTCTCATTACTGTGCACTGTTTTCTAGTATACTACTAGGTATCTTAGGCAGGTATGCCCTGTAGTGTACTGTTGCATTTCCCAGGCATTCCTTTTGGTTCAAAGTTATTATCTTCTTTATGGTTAGTTGCGAGTATCATATCTAAAAAGCATTACAACAATGTTGTGGCAGACCTTGAAAAGTGACAATATCGGATGTTTGTCTCAGCTGAGGTTTATTTTGTGTTATGTACAATTACAACTGCCAATAAAAACAGTATCTCATATAAGTGAGTTATGAACGAGCAAAAAGATGTTTAGATAGCTATCGATGGGAAAATGCCATTCCTGACGGCTTAGATGTCCTCCTGTTCAGGGTGGTGACTGTTATGAATCTCACCAGTAGGAATTTTTGCAGTTCAAAAGACCAAGACATTTCAGGGACTGATAGTTCACTCCTTTCAAGAAGGTGAAAGGGTTTGGGCTTTAAGGGGCTTTTTGGTAGTAGTGACTGTATGGAAAAATAGTAGATCTAACCCTGAGAAGAGCTTGTCCCTCTCCCTCCTTCCCACCCCCTCCTATTACAAGGAGGAAAGTCTGACCTGTAAAAGTGAAATCAGCAAAAAGTAAATACATTAGTTTCTCTCTCTTGAATTACATTTCAATATACTTATTGAACTCTCCTGGTGTAGAGAGATGTCAATAATAGTTCCCTTTTCTATTTCTTAACCAAAATAAAATATTTTGAGGAAGAAAGAGAGAGGGAGAGAGAGATTGAATCCTGGAATCAGAAGAAAGCCCATTCTGGAGTCAAACCAGAGTTAGCTGCTAGCTTGTTGGAAGCATGGGTGAATACAGCAGCTCCTGTTTGGTTTCTCCATAATTAAATTACCCCCCTCTATCTCTGTATTCTGCTTGTTATGTTTGTAGATATTGCTGGTTGCAAGGGAATTGAGTTGGTGAAATATATGCTAGGTAACAGAATACATCCTTTTACTTCACTGCGGGCCTGATGCAGGCATATGGATAGCAAAAGTAACTTTCATGTGTAGCAAGGTTTAAAAACTTGGTTGTGTTTAGGAGGGAGAATGTAATGCATGGGATGAGGTTGTTCTATTTTGCCTTTCTAAACACACTGCAAGTTAAAATTTTCCATTTGTATGGTAAAATTTTGGCATAGTGAAAGAAATGTACCTGAAAGAATGATGGGCTCTTTTAGGAACAAATTGGAAGGAACAGTACAGAAAAAATTTATTCTTCAGGTCACAATGTCCTATGCTGCTGAAAGAATTTGCATTCAGGAACCTATTACGAATATCAGATTTGATAGACAAACATTCATGACTGTGATACAATTTTATTTTAACACATCAAAGTTAAGATATTCCAGTTACATATCAGGTAACTAGCAGCTTTTAAAGAGAGTATGAGACAGATGTCAGAGATGATTATTTTTTAAAGAATAATTGAGAATGTAATTAAAATAGTTACTCCTGATTTGCTCTCCAGTTCACTGAAATGACATACGTCCAAGTAAAAGAATAAAAGAAAGCTCTGCACAGAATCCAAGCAATTCATCAGTGAATCAGGAACATCAGTGAAACTTTTGATTCATCTTGTAATCCTTCTGTATCGCATGATAGATATTGTACTGCTAGTTCTTGAGAGTGTTAGACAAGACCTGCTAGTAATTTCATGAAACTGAGTAGGATGGATTTGAACATTTGCTTGATTCAATTTCTAAACTCATTGCAAATACTATGCAAGTCAGGAGGTAAGAGGAAGAAGGGTCACTATGCTTTGACTTTAAGAGAGAGACTCGAACTGACATTGGGAGTTAAAGATTAGGTACCTGTATAGGGCTACCGTGCATCTATCTGAAATTTCAGAAATATGTGCGTGCACACGCTTATTTTTTAAAGCATTGGCAATCCATCACTTCTAGAAAACATCAGATCTATTTGTAAAAACGTGGTTTTTATTGCACTATACTGTGCCTCTACAAATCACCTGTGCAGCGCTTATGCAGCAGAATTCAGCATTCCCTTGAAGTGTGAGGCTTGCTGTGCCAGCGCTGTACAGTTCACTAACATGTGGACTATAGAAATGTCTGGTATTTCTGGGTGTATGGCAGTCAAGGAGCAAATACTGTACATAGCTCTAAGCAAGATGTCATGCACGTGGAAATCCACTACAAATTCAGGCTGGCTTCAGATTCTCCTCCAACAAAATTTTACACAGAAAAAAAGAATATCCCTAAGGAAGCCCTGGATTCAATTGCAACTAAGCAGTAAAGAGAGAATCTGAGCAACCTAAGTCTGGGAATCTCTGATTCAGGGATCTAAGCTGTGACAGAAAATATCCTTCTTTCACCTGTTAATGTTTTTGGTGTTAGAATTTTCAACTGTTACAGCATATTCTCCAAATAGACTGTAGCATCTGCACTTAAGTCTTCATACTGCTGTATGCTAGTGCTATTGAACTAAGAAGAAAAAATATGTTTTTGAAATAATCTTAGCGGTTGTAAGGTGTAGATAACAATCTATAAAAATACAGTGAAAAAAATCCTTTATGGAAATTGATTTTCTTGTTATCTTTCTTCAGTTTCTGGTTTTGTTCAAAATTAATAAATCTCTTTGGTCTTTTATTTCTGCTGCACTGCTGACCTGACTTATCCGTTCACCCATCTCTACTTTGTATAAGAATTTGTTTTTTCTTTAGGCTTCCCAAAGCATGAAGTGTCTCACTGCTGCAAAAGAGACAAAAAAATACCTGCCCGTGTTGGATGACACGGCTCTGCACTTGTGCAATACAGTCAACACTAAACAGGAGTTAATGCTATATTATATACTCCTCAGATAAACTTAGATTGTTAAATATAAGTTCGTGTTTTAATAGGGATGGCAACAATAGCCCACAATTGCTTCTTGTTCACTAACTCTTTCCCACCTTCTGTCATTGATCTTCTGAGCAAATGAGAAAATAATATGCATTATTATTATAGTTTTTAATGTTTACAATGTCACTTTCCTGCTTTATCCGGTGCCTTATAGCTTTCTTATTTTTGCTTTGTTTTGTATTGCAATTCTAAAAACTTCTGGTTTAGAAGGAGTTAGGACGATTCCGAGGGCGATTTAAAAAAAAAAAAAAGTTATCAGAACTGAATAAAGTAGTACTTTCTGCAGTGTTGAGTAGCAAAGGTGCATGTAGGCTCATGTGATGTATTGTGCTTCCAGAACACCACTTTTCCCTTTGGCTAGAATTTAATTTGTTACAAGATATATTTTCAGTAAGATGGCATTCACTGATCAGATGCGGATGATAACTTTGCAAAGCAAGAACAAAATAAAGTGGCATCTTTGCATTTTTCATTGTATAATTGCGGGTATGGCTGACTATGATAGTTGGAAGTTTGTATTAGGATAGTCTTTGTATTCCTAGATGTTTTGTTTTTATAATCAAGAGTAATTATTATGCTGTATTTCTGTTCTGTTATATATATCAACTTCTCACCCCTACTAGACTCTTTTGAGATTCTTTTATTTCTTTGAAATAAATAAATAATACGTGTTTGAAAACATGTGTTGGTATAGAATGTGCATTATGTTTTGCAACTTGCTTAGGAGCTTCTTACTCCCTAAGCTTTCATTCTGTCATGAGAAAAAAAAAACACAGTTTTTGAAATAGTTAAGTCTCACTTTTGGTGCCTCTGTTCCATTTCTCATCCAAATATTTCTTCCCTTTCCTGGTGTGCTATATACATCAATGTGCTCTTCCTACTAGCCAGTACTTCATTAGTAAGCACCTTTGGCAGGGGGTCATGGAGCTTATGCAACAAAATTGCTGCTATTTTATGGACTATTTTCTCCAGGTTGTGCCCTGGAGCCAAGTCTACTAGACAAGGCCCCTTGTCTGGAGTGCCAGAAACTGAATATGTTCTACTTATTTGGAACATACATTGTCTGGGGCAGAAGTAAATTTTTCTTCTGTATTTTTTCAGCACCTTGTACAGAGGTTTTGTGACCTGTGATTAGGGCTCTGGGATCCATTTTAGTAATCATCTTAATTATCCAGTTACTTTTTTTTACAAAAAAAATAAAAAATAAAAAAAAACACTCAGCTTTATTCAGATGTTTAAAACCTTACAAAAGGAGTGTGCATATGCAGGTACAATTAAAGCAGCAAATAAAAAAGTATATAGTCTTCCTCCTTTTAAAAGCTCCTACATTTCTCATTTTCTTCTGTATTGGAGAGCTAACTGCTGTATTGCAACTGGAGGAATCAAGCCTAGCATGAAGCAAAAGGCAAAGACAGAACAAGATGATGCCACAAAGAACGAGCAAGAAAAAAAAAAAGAGAGAGAGAAGGAAAACTTTTTCATACCAGTGCTCAAATAGGCCTTATTACTTTAGGGCATTAATTACTGTTTTAAGAGGGATTCTTTGCTGAGCAGGTGCAGTAGTAGCAATAATTATTGGCAATTTCTTCATAATCAAAAGTTTCTACCTCAGCTTAAGCACAGTGGGGTTACCTTTATAAGCTAAATTCAACCAAAAGGAACTGAAAACATTCTGAAAATCTACTCTAAAAAAGACAAAAGAGACTCAGACAAATTCTCATCTCCTGGAATAGCAGATTTTTTGTTTCTCTAAAATAACAATGTTGCTTAAAAAGTAAACAAAACAAAAGAAGCAATCAATCAAAAATATCCTTGGCTGATAGAACTTGACCCTAACACAAACCAGTCTACTCTTCACTTGCCCCTTAAGGTCAGACTTGAGGTAAGGGCCAGCTTTTACTGTTGCTGTCTAGCCAGTACCTGCTCTGTGGATAAATATATTCTCCAGAGCTGTCAATCAGGAAATGCTCATGCACTCTGAATTCACTCAAAAATAATCCAGCAATTCTGGAGCGTACAAGAGAAAAGATGCTTTTGTCCAGCTGCATTACTTCAAATGCATCTCCTAAAATGATGATAAAGTCAGATATAATTGCTTATTAAAGCTGAATCTTTCAGTTGTTCAGTTCACTCTGCAGATTAATACACAGTGTCTGTTTTTATAGTGACCTTTTTCTTGCTGTGTTTTACAGTAAAATTGTGCAATGTTTATTATTTAATGTCCAAACAATGAAAAACTGGGGGACTGGTGTTTGGCAAGCTGCGTGGTTCTGTGGGCTTTCTACGTATGAGAATTGCTATGTGCTATGGAAACGGGTTGAATCGACTTCCCTTATTTTTTACTTCCTGTTTGCAGACTACTGGAAAACAAAATATCCTAGTGGGTGTTTAAACAGCTTGAGCTTTGTTGACGTGGGAACTATTTCTCAGTTATCGAAGCATTAGTCTGGAGTATAAACGCTTTTGCAGTTTTAGATTCAACATCCTGTTTAGACCCCCAAGGCACTTTATTTTCATCGATTGCACTTCTTATATATTAGGCTTTTGGAGGGGCTGTTTGTTTGTTTGTTTGTTTGTTTGTTTGTTTGTTTTTTCCAGAATGTTGATGCTGATGAAAAAAAAAAGAGGGAGGCAAGGAGGAATTAATGTTATTGAATTGTACTTTACAGTAAAAGGTGGCATGTGGCAGCCTATGCTTGTGTATTTTCCCAGCAATGTCTGATGATGTTTCTACTTCAAATGTTGTATCAAACAGTGAGAGCTTAAATTTTTTTGAATGCTTATAGTTGTATTTTTTCTATAATGTGTAGTTTAGTAATAGAAAATATTCCAGTTTTGTCATTACCTTACACTGAGCAAAGTTGTAGGGAAATTGAAATTAAAGTGGTAGCAGGAACTAATACTGCTAAATTATTATTTATCATACAGTGGTACAAGTAATAAATTACCATGAATTCAGAGTCTCCACATACAGAAGAACTCCAATTATTTACTCCTCGCCAAATACCTGCCACGGCTAAGAACTCGTACAAAGCCCTTTATGAATAGTTATCAGGTAGTCATTGGGAAAAGGGTAATTTATTAAGCCACATGCTATCGAAAATGTTAAATCAAATTAGATTTGAATCCTCTTGGGAGTTCAAAAGTGCTGTAATTTTTTTCTTTCCTTTTTGTCTGAAGTGAGAAGTTCAGTAAGTTGTTTTGTTTTTCTGTCCGTATCCAAAATCCAGTGGGGTGACTCAGCTGAGACCAGGAGGTGCTAAAATCGGGGCAAGGACTTCTTCTGTTTCCAGCTCTGTTTTTATTCTCATGTTTCCCTATGTGTGTGCAATAACCTTCAAAGAGTTGGCTGTTCATATAGGACTGGCGATTCTTCCTGAAAAGGCCAATGGAAATGAAAAGGACCAGCCAGCTTGTCTGCTTCTGGCTGACAGGTATCTGATGTCACGCAGAATAAGAAAAGCAGGAACAGAAATTACTCTTTGGTACGAGACACAGTAGTGAAGCTGGAGCTGGAAAACTCTGTAGGGAGATGAGTATCATAGTTGCAATTTTTATGGCCTTCGGCAGCAGATCTGGCTAAAGATCTTGGCGCTCCCTTGCTGTTCAATCTCACCCCTGTCCCATGCAGGGCGATACAGAAGAAGTCATGCTATAAATCATATTATCGGAGTATGCTGGTTAAAACAAAAAAGATATTTGTGAAGGGTTAGCCCAGATCGTTTCAGTGATGTGGTTTACAGAGCAGCCCCGCACAGCCGTGTCAGGGCAGTCCGAGGGCCGATGCGTTGAAAGGGAAGAATGGCTTGGGCTGGATATTTTCAGATTTGTGTTTGCTGCTAAAGACCATATGTTGTCTGATTAAGGGAAGCAACTCTAGCACAGTCATGGTAGGCTCAGGTCTTCTAATTGTGTATGCAAGGAATCGGAGAAAGAAGAGACAGTCAAAACCAGGAGAATATGAGCTTTGAACGAGTGAGAGAGCTAGTTGGGAAATCTGAGTTTTGCTCACGTTTCTGTTGTGGTTTTCATACATGACCTTTGGAAAATCATTTGAACTCTTTGTAGTTGAGCTTCCTCTATGCTTTTTTCAGCTTGCCTATTTAAAAGGGAGTAGAGCAGGTACTGCTCCCTGCTGACTGTGACTAGGTGATTCTCATTCAAAAAAAAAAAAAAAAAAGTAAAGAAATAGTGAGGAAAGATCTGAAATGGGCCAAAGCAGACATCAATTAACCGTTAAAATAAAAATCCAAATGCTTGCCACACGAACAGCAGGGCAGCATGCCAGATATGTATCCAGTACTTAATTTACTTAATGTTTGCATGTCAGGAGTTCTTGCTTCAGAGATTTAGCTGCAAGTGACTTTTGCAACTTTAAATGGGGGGAAAGGGCAGCTCTTCCTTTTATTTTTTTTTCTGGACTGTGATAAAGCTTGAGAACGGTTGGAGGCAAGGGTAGCTTAGATTAACGATGGACAAATGTAGACTAGTTTCGAACTCATTTGAACGTTGTTGATTTAATATCCAGACCTACGCACTCTGTCTTTGATGTATTTTTTTAAGCGCTGTAGTGTGGATAGTGAAGTATGGATTCCTAGTTTGTATTTCTCTTAGCAGTGAAAATAAGAAACACATAGAAGAGCAGGGTGTGAGTGAACAAAGGAAAACAGACTAAGCTTGTGGCAAAAAAAGGGGTCAGACAAAAAAGTTAAAAACATTCTAAAGAAAACATGGAGACAATACATATGCATGCCACCTAGCTGTGCCAGTCTAGATTTGATGAGCGTCTTTCTTCTAGTCTTAATAGACGGAATGGACTTCCTTCAAATTAGCTAAATATGTTTTCAATGAAATTTCTTGTAAATAACAAAATAATCAAAACAGTAGTTTTATTTAGGAGGGAAAAGGACTTCAAACATGCAGAAACAAAAGTATGGTTCTTAAAAACACAATCTCTGTAATTTGGAAAAAGAAGAAGAAAATTTGGATCTATATGCTAGTTAATTGTGTGACACAAATTTCTGAATCATTGGCTCCCATTGTTTGTGCTAATTGATTATGAGAAGGAATCCAAAATGTCTTTAGTAAATGCAGGTATAGTCAGAATTATGTATCGGTTTCTCTGCTAAAACCCAGACAGTGAAGGGCAGCACAAAGAGAAGGCTTTTCTGCAACCCGTCCACATGATGATTCACGCTGTTCTCCCTACTGCATAGGTGCTGCTTCATATAGTCCGTGGACTACACTACATGGATTGTCATTCAGTAAGTCTAGCTGCTTCTCATATCACACAAATTTGATGTTTTACCATCTATGTTATAATGTGTTTATTATTATCTTTTTAACGTAAGTAGAAGAGAACCAGAGTTAGGCTGTGGATCTTGTTGTACACACTAACTTACAACTCCTATGCCTTAAAAATGCTAGCATTTTTGTTTTGTGTCTTTCATTACAATTCTAGATACATTACATTATTCCTTTAAGCTCTGGCACTGTGACAGATATTCCTCTAAACCTTCTGGGGCTGCTTTATTTTTTCTTAATATTTAATGGAGGAGATGCTTACTTTAGATTATTGAGTCCTACCACTGTGGGAATGTACTCTGCCGTACTGCCTGAATATCAAAATCCATCCCATGTGTATGAGCTGCTGGTTTGTCAACTGCTTAGTATAGTCAGCTCTCCTAATACCTGAGATTTTTCTTAAAAGTCCAATTCTTGAATATGTGAAGTAAAAAAACAAAGACCTCATGGCTGTAGAGAATCTCTAGAAGGTCTGATCCAAGAATAAACCAGCAGCTCCAAAACAGGAAAAGACACACTCACGTGAAAGATGCCTTTAAGCCAGTCTGTGGTTTTAAAAAGTGCTTGGGAGCACAGCGTGTCTTCCATAAGCATTCAACATTATCCACCTTTCGGGGTTTTTTTTTCTTTCTTTGGGCAGATGGGGATGGTTTGGTGTTTGTGGGTTGTTTTTTTTTCTAAATAAAAAGAAAATGAGTATTCTGGAGTACTCCAGAGTGTTTTATTAAAGCGCAGGGTGCCACTGTCACATAATATCCTTTAAAACAATTCAGGACCTGGCTGAAGCTTAAAAATCTTCTAAAAACATTACTGACCCGAGATAATCAGCAATTTACCTTGAGACATCTGAGTCATGCCTAATCCTGTAAGTAAAATCATGAAAATAGATCTTTAAATCCAGTCACTGTACCATTGATCTAAGCAGAGTATCACTACACACAAAAATCTTACTGTTTTTTGTTTTAAATCTTTGACTTCTAGGATTCCAGATTCTTTCCGAGTTCTCCCCACTTTTGTTTTCTTTGAGCGTGAGTCTAGGAACTCTTGGTTATACCAGTGTTGATATAAATAATTATCTCTCGTGAACCAGGCTTAATGCATTTAAAACAGAATCAGATAAGATTAAATCTGCACTGAATCTTCATGAAGCTTAGATCTTTGAGTATGTCAAATCTGATCACGGAACTCGGTATCAGTAGAATAGTATCTCATCAGTAGACTTGTTTTTTTGTTGGCTTCAATTTTGCTGTCAAAGTTGTGTAAGTTTCTAAGAGTTCACATATTTCAAGGTTAACTTATGGTCACACTGTTTCTTTTTAGGGAAATAAGATGCAGTATAACCCAATCTGTTTGAAGAAAGTGAGATTGCTGCTCCTTTATTTTTTCTTTTCTTTCTTTCTTTTTTTTTTTTTTTATCAACACAATTGTTTCTGCTCCTTGGTGTCTCCCTCCCACTCTTTTAGCAGCTGCTTTACTGTGACAACTTACCTCCAGCAAAGTGGGAAGATGAGCAGCTGCTTGCAGAACCAAAGCCAATCTTCTGCCTGGGATCAGTTGGCAGGGGTTGCTGTGAAAGAAGTGAGGATGCAGTAAATGATATGTGCTGAATTAATTGTACCTACTACCAGCCTGTCTCCAAAACTTGCTGGGAAATGTATCCATTTGTGCGACAACAACAACAAAAATGACTCCCTAATCATCTCTGAAGGTTAAAGAGATTTAACAAATCAGATCAGTCTATTCATGGGAACTATAGCAGGGCTGATGAGTTTTTTTAAAAATTCAAATTGCATTTATTTCTTTTCAGATTGCTTTCAATCAGGTTTTTCAGTAAGGATGTGTGTATGCATGCGGTTTCTTGGTGTGAGGGAAGGGCTTTATTAATTTACTGTTATCATGGAGTTTTGGAGGTTGAGTCATCTGCTGATTCATTCTATTTAGCTGCATAAATAATATTGCAAATACTGATAGACGAGTAAGCTGCCATCCAATAATATTTGGATTGCTTTCTGTTACCATTCTTCCTTCAGACTGCCAGGTGTGGTGGGGCTGTTCCAAATACCTTTATTTTCTATGGCACAAGCAGCTTGTATTGTTTCCACCCATAAGGTAAGAAAGGAAGAATCCTCTTTACTGATGCTCTTGTGTTTGATCTGAACTTGAATACTCTGTGTTTGTCAAAAAATTTAAAGTAGTGTTATACACCAACTAAGTTACTGCACAAGATCAGGGCTTTAGATGGCATTTAGCTAAAAAGAAACCATGAAAGAAACCATGAATTTCTTCATTTTCACAGGAATTTTGAACTTCTTAGAATAGCATTTCAAAGGAGTATGGGAGCACAGAAGTCATCCGGGAAAAAGTAATCAAACTGAGGATTATGGGACAGATTTTCTGGAAGGTCTGGGGAAGACCTACTTGGTACCTGTAGAATGATGTGAACAATATTGTCTGTCTGAAGACAGATGTTATTTACTGCTATTCTTACTATTTCTAATTCAAGAATTTGGCATTTGACCACCATAAGAAAATACCACCTGTTGTGCCAGCTGCAGGTAGCGGGCACTGGATTTGATGATTCAGGAGAACGCTCTCCGTTGTGTTTTTTCTCTATTACTTCATGTTTTAAGTCAAAGAGATGGGGAAGATCAGTAGAAGAACATGATATCTCCAAAGTAGGGAGAGATGAATAGAGTTGTGGGTATTTGCCACTGTTTCAATGTAACTGAGAAATCATTGATTCTCTAACCAAAAGTATAGACACTGTGAAGAAAAATACGTGTTTGACTTCTTCAAGCTTAATGTGGATTGAATTTTCTCCCAGCCCAAGCATTAAGGAGCATATTCTTCTCTTACTGTTACAGATTTTTTTAAATTCCTACTGCTGTGTAATAGACAGTGTCCTGTTTTTCTATGATATTTGTAGAAGTGTGGTGGTTAAGCTGCCCTCATAGCCATCTTGTTAATGAAAAGCATGCCAATGAGCTATTCTTGAAGATTTGGGGAGAGATTAGGTAGTATAAAGCCATCAGATTATCTCTTCTTGCACCAAATCCTTAGTTAGACCCAGATAAAAGGGGAGGGCCTGGAGCCTGTTACAGCAAGACTAGGAATAGCTCGTAGAGACAAAATGTCTTATTTTTCTGCACAGCATTAGAGAGGAATGATGTTCAGTTTTCTATCCACGCTATACAATTGCATCATTGAAGCGCTGGGATAGTGTGCTCCCTCCTCAGGAGGTTAGAGAATGGGCTGCCAACTGTTGGAGGAAACTTCTATCCCTCTGACTTGTGCTTGGGAATAGGAGAAGGGGCTGTTCTGTAGGCCAGGCAGAGCAGCTGTTACTGCAGCAGTTGGCAGCAGTCAGGATGGGTGATTTACATGTTCAGCCATATAAATTCAGCTGAAAATTAGTTAGCTGAATTCAGATGGCCAAATAATGTTAGTATTTGTGTTGTTCAGCATTTTCTTTTCATTCTGTTTCCTATAGTCTAGCTGCAAAATATCCTGTGGGGCAGAGGATGACATATAGAAGACTGAGTTTTAGCAATAAAACTCTGGCGATGTGCTCAAAAATTTTTTTTTGTTCTTTGTTCATCATGATCACGATCTTGCCCCTGCATATGATATAATCCTCCTAAAAGCAAATCAATAATAAAGCAGTGCAATGCCGTTTTTAAGTCTTCATGCCTATGATGGCCTTGAGACTAGTTAAACATGCCACTCTGCATTGTGTGACCACTATTTTTGACACTGGAATGAGTTATCACTGAATGTTAATGCCTCTCATGTTCTCTTCATTATACATGCTCATTTTCATGACAAAGAGTGTAAAGGGAACAGAAAATGGTGCAAAATTAATACGTTCTCCTGACAATCTGGAGACGGCGTTGCATGATCTTACACAGAAGGCACAGCTGGGAACCTTAACAACTGCGTGTGCACAGCTGCATCTTTTACAAAGTTCAAAAGATTTTCCATGTAGTTTTGGTTGTAAGTGTGCACGTGTATGCATGAGAGTGTATGTGGACAGCCTTTTTAAGGTAAGCAGGATTGTATTTTAAACCCAAACTACATATATTTTAGTTTGTGTTCTCCAGATTTTGGCCTGTAAAGTTTTCTAAACCTTTACGGAGTATGTATGAGAGAAGACGTAGGACCAAGCATCTGTAAACAGGTAATTTAGGACATGAACTATTATCTGAGTCTTGCATTTAATACTCTAATGGGCTGTATTATTATCATAATCATCATCATTTTCTGAGGATAGCTGATGTTGATATCATTGGTGTATTTTTTTATTTATGTGTTAAGTTCCAAAAAAACAGTCTTGGTTAGATAGCTAGCAAATTAAACTTTGCCATCACGTGTGTCCTCAAATTATGAGAAATTTTCACTGCACAAATTTGTATGAGAGAGAACCAAGAGCAAAGGAAATTGCGTAGTACTGTACTTACCCTTTGGAAATTAAAAAAAAAAAAAAACTGCTTTGTAGATGCACTTCTGATCTATGTCTCTTGCCATTCAAAACCCTAGCATGTATCACTGAATAAATTACAAAAAAAGTATTTAGCAGAGTTAGTGAGAGAGGATTTTCTTTTGTAATCTCTGTGTAATAACAATTTCCAGATCTACAGATCTTTGAAAGAAAAAAATCTAAAATCCATAGGTATTGATACTCCCAGCTTTTCATTGCTGAGATATGTTGGTAGACGTTCTCTTTCCCTGAGTACATATTTAAGGATTGCTTTTGAGGAAAAAAAGAGAAAAAACAAGAGGCCTTCATATTTTGAGAGCTGTATGGTTGTGTTGCAGATCACTGATATTAGCTAATCAACAGCAGCTGAATGGATGTCTATAGTTAGCTGAGCTTGGGATTCCCCAGAAGAGGCTGCTGCATGCATTTCTATATGTGATTCTACTGATGAATTTTTATAGTAATGCTAGCACCCAAAAACTAATTACTCTAAAAATTAAAGTTCATTGTGCCTTTTAAGGAATGCTAGTTTTTAGAGAAAATATAGGTGAAAAAAGACCTCAGGAGATTCCTGATATTGCCTAATTTTTATAGAGAAACTGAATGAGGTTGAATTCTAGAATATATTATTTTTATAATTATGGCAAATTATCAGCTTGGGCCAAGTGAACACTTTAAATGTGTATAAATAGTCAGCTAGGAATGTGAAAAACAGCAAAAACATTGATGCAGACTGTAGCTTACATGCAAAAGTTTCCTGGGCTTTAACAGATGTGGATAGACAACAAACAAAAATAAAATCCAGTCTGATATAAAATGAAGTTATTTTGTAGCTATAAGTAACTGTTCTATAATTTTTGCATGTTACCTATTACGACAACATATGACGAAGACCTTAGAGCACTGTGCAATTAGCACATGCATAATGTCAGAGGGAAGAAAGTACATTGTGCCACACTCTGGAGAATAATGAAATAATGTGGCTACGTTCCAAATACTGGGAATCTTTTCCTCTAAAGTAGGAAGAAAGATGAGTCACAGAAGACCTCTGTGGGTATAGAGCAGAGTAAGAGGAAAATAGATGTGTATGAGGCAAAATTAGGACTTGGCAGGAAGATTACAAGGGAAAGAGTTAAAATGAAAGAGTAAAGGAAAGGAGTGCTAGGTTAGTTCAATATCCAAGCATCAGGCAAAAAATGTCTGAGCTATACAGAGACAGTAGTCATTGCACTCTCCTTTCTTGCTCTCTTCTATTCAATCCCTCTTTACAAGATATTAAAAAATTGATATGTTGCAGTTGAATGTCTTAATTTATCCCTCCCTCCAGAACAAGGTAAATAGTGTAGAAAACAAAGACACAAGTTTCAGGTCCCCCAGGGCCAAAAGAAGGCACAAAATGTTCTCTTTGTGACCTGAAAGGACATACAGTACTTCAAAGACATTGTTTTGCATAGAATCGAAGGGAGAGGGGAGAGCTGGCTTAGAGCTTGTAATCAATAAACAGTAGCATGCTGATTCATAATGCCACAGTAGACTTCAAATGATGATACCTTCAGAAAAATGAAAGCCAAAGAGAAAAACGGCAAGAAAAGATAAGTAATAGCTCTCAAGAGCGGAATGTATACTTAAAAGCTGATACCTAGGCTTTATGCAATGTGGAGAATAAAATTTGAAGATGAGTTATAATGAGTTACTGCATTACAAAATACATGTCTGCAGTCTATTTAATGAAGCAGGAAAACAGAGAAACAGTTTTAAGAGTCTAAGAGAAGCATAAATTTTGATTTTATAACCCCTCTCCTAAAACTTTTTTTCTAAAAATGCTTGGGTATCGGAGGTTTTTGTTTTGTTTTGATTTTAATACTCATTGTCTTGGCCTTCCTGGGTGAGTGTGTTACCGCAGAATAATATATGGGTTCCGTATGGTTTCATGCATTATGTGTGTGGGTTGTGGTTGTTGCTTGAGTTCCCATGATTATTTAGTGAGGAAGTTGCATATAATTCCTGGCAGCATGCTAGTTTATCCATTACATTAAAGAACAGCTCATATTTCAAAATGTTTTTTCTAAGATCATTATAAAAATAAAAAACAAATGGAAAGGTTATCAGCTCTTGTTACCAATTTGCCCAGCAAATGTAGAAACACTAAAAATAGCCACAGGAAGCAATATTTTCTATGACAAATTATAGAGCTGTTTACTTAGTGTGCTAAGTAATATATTTTTGATCAAAGATAAACAGTTTTAAAAGTTACATTTGTTTTGTTGCGGAGGAAAAAGGAAATTGCTATTCCCTGCAGGCTGATGTACCTTGTAAAGCAATCTGTCTTCAAACCCAGAATGAGAGAGCGCCAAAAAAAATCTCTGAATTACATGACGAGGCCCTTGAGATGCTGCTAGTTGCTCTCTGCTGTTGAGGACCACAGATGTCTCATATTGTAGGTCATATTGAGCACTTTCTGTTTTTTAAAACATATTATAAAGCAGTTTAGATTTACATGTGTTGGGGTATTACAGTTGTTTAAATAAGCAATGCTGTCTTCTCTCTGCTGATCCATTTCAATAAAAAGTTTTTCTTAAAATCTTCATCCTGTCTTAAGCATGTGCACAGGTTCTGTACCGAACAGATACTGATATGTATTAGCATGCGTTTTACCAAACTAGCACTTCTAGGATAAATCTGGCTTCACTGAAATCCTTGAAATCTGAATTCCTGGGCAAATTGAATTACTGAACTTGAAACTCGAGAAAAGATCCAACAGTTATACCTCACAGAAGATAGCAAGATAGCCTCATTTTGATTTAGGGAAGACATTGTGTAGTGTTATTTGGGTCTGTAGCACAGAGCTTGCAGCACTGGGAGAAGGGAGGTAAAGGAGATTTTAAAATATCTTTGTTCCTTCTTTGGTCTTAGGCTTCTTATCTCTCGAGCTTACTTAAGAACAAACTCATAACCCAAAACTTTTGTGCCATGGACTGTGAGGGCCCATTCCTAACATCCTTCTCTTGTCAAGCCTGGTCATCAGCCTATTCTGCAGACTTGCACTTCTGCAGTATGTATTTGGAAGTATTTTTACAGATATCTTCCATGCTAGTTTTGAGAGGTGGGACTATGTTGCCTGTCAAGGGCTTTGAGAGCTTCCTTACAATTCTCTCTCTCCTTTTCAAGCATAACATTTAAAGAATTTTTGTTCTCTGGTTCCCAAACTACAACCGTGGTGAATGGAGTATTTTCTTATATAAGGAATATCCAGGCATAACACAGGGAATTTGAGACTTACAGAAGCATATGATGGGCTTTAAAATTCACTATAGCTATAGTGAATGCACAGACTAAACCAAATAAACTTCTATAAACCAGAATTAATCCTGGTGAGACACTGCTTTCTTCGACAGTACTGGAGAAAGTTGGGTTTGGAGTTTAGACTGAGGTCATACGCTATAGCAGTAAAGAAGAAAAATATTCTGTTTTCTTAATTGTTGAAAATATGTCACTATGCCTTGGGAAGTATTACAATATTTTAGTAATCAGCTGCAATGCTCATTAGTCTCCCTATTATATCTGAAGCACTAGTATTTGTTGAAGTAGCAGCAGCTGAGATAAAAGAAATTTGAAAGTGAAATCATTACAAATTTGAGTCAGTGCCTTTTTCAAACTGGAAGCTTGCTGTATTACCCTTAATGAGCTGATGCCCCAAACTCTGAAAATGGATTCATATTTTCTAACCTCTTTTGAACTTCTTATTAGAAATAGCTTTATTATCTGAATCTATGAAGAGATAGTATTTTCTATTTACTGACTTCTTTCTTTTAAAAAAAAAAAAAAGGAGGGGGGGATTGGGAAGGTGGCTAACTAGTTTGTGAACCAAACTGTGCTTGTGAAGGTAGATTATGGGTCACTTGATAGAGGAGAAAATAAGATGAGATAGTGTTATATTGATACAAATAGGACCATAGTTTTATGGGCAAATAAGTTGAAATTAATGACTGTTGATTGAAGGTATATGCATCCAAGGAATCCAGGCAACGAAGCTGTATTTTAAAATGAACGAAGAATTTGGTTATTTCAAGATAGCAATTGGAATGGAAAAGGTGGAGGCTTACAGATCATGTGAACTAATCCTAGGAGGCATGTGGAAGGGAGACTGCTTCAGCCAAAGGGGTTCATCTGCATGTGGCAGATTTCAGGAACTGCGCCTAGATTAATCAGGGCTAAAAGTGGAAGGAATTCACATAGAAATTCATTATGTTTATACAGTTTCAGATTTTCATTCAAATAAATTGAACAAGTCATTTTAAAAAGGAGACTGTTATTGGTTTAATTATGAATTAATTTTTTTATTATGAATCAATTGATTCCGTGTGTATATGTAGTGAACAGAAATGCACAGCAGGCAAATGCTTGCATTGTAGAACTAGAGTAGGAGGAAGACATCACTCTTAATTAGACGATTCAGAAGTGATATGTAGTACTGTAGGAAAAGTACCAGATCAGAACAAATGAAAACATTTATGTTTTAATAGTTTCCTTTTGGTGACCTTAACTATGCTAATTTGTCTTTGACGAAGTATGACAGGTACTGTCAAGTTAAATGGTCAACATACTCATTATTTAAAGAATAAGATATTTGTAGCCATGATCTTGGAAGTGTTTGAGAAGTAACCTTGGTCGTGCAAGCTTTATAGTTTTTGTGCAACTATTACTCAACAGTCCTGAAGTATACAACTGTTCTGGAACAAAGGCTAGTAGAAAATAGCAAGAACTACATTGTAAGTATTTTGCAGCTTGTTCTGAACAGATATTACCGTGTGTACAAATACTTTAGAATGTAAATATACACTTTTTTAATCACTCTGCTTTTTTCTTGTAATAGAATGTGTTTAATCCTTTCAACAGACTGTCTTTTTATCATGGATAGAAATCTAAATGGCAGAAAGACAGACAAATAATAGGTAGCAGATGCCATTTTACACAAATACATACTTCACTATAGCCGTGCGGAAGTAATGACACCTCCTTCATAGGTTCAACACAAAGTAGAAGAGACTGTGGAAAAGCAAAGAGTAAGATGTTGTAGAGAATCTTCCATCTAGGGCTATTAAGCTGTCCATCTTCATGAAAAGGATTTCTTTTTAATGAAGAAAACTAACTGTTCTTTATAAACACAGAAGTAATCTTCATCTTCGTTTTAAAAAAAAAAAAACCTGCCATAAAAGTAATCCAAAATAAAGTTAGGTCTTTGGAGATGAGCAAGGGATGGATGTTCTGTGCTGGCATGAGACTGTGGAAAGAACTATGAATCTGCAAGAGCTGGACTCTGTCTTACGTAACTCTAGCCAGAAGTTGGGCATTTAGCTTCAGCAGATGATCTCGGTTCTTTAGTCAAAGGGGAGAGAAGTCAGCCCTTGAAGTCAGCACCCATCCTACATGCCCAGAGGTGCCTATCTCTCTTCATCAGCTATGAAGCTGAAGTAAGCAGTTGAGATTAAACAGGCAAAATGATTCCTACTGCAGGTCAATAACTTTCGCTTGGAATACTGATAGCATTTCTGTTTTTACGTCTGTAATATAAGGGTAGTTAGTGGATAAGGCACGCTTAAAAAAAAAAAATCTTTTGTTGACACTGACGTTTTACATCGCTCTTAATACCAAATTTTGGCAGACTGTGATCAGAATTTTATTTTTATATGTATGGACACATCACCAGATTCCAATTCCCGTTCAAACCTCTTCAGACCTCTGGCATTGTAACAGCATTTTACAAAAATCCCACTGATCTGATCTTCTCCTAATTTTGGAAGAGAGATCTTCATGCAAAAAAGAGTTATTTCACATAGGTTTGGTATTGGTGCTTGTTAGTGACAGCTGCCTCTCTTTGTCAAGGCAAATTAGAAGTGAAGCGTAAGGATCTAGAAACAGATAGGCTGCCTTCCCCTCCTCCTACAAGATGCCCATGACTAATTATACAGGAGAAGCAAAATAATGATTCCTGACTTTTCCCATGATCAATGTATAACCCAAAATGTGTCAGTTTATTATCTACCTTGGCATCTGAAATGTTTGTGTGTATGATGATTTATCGTGCTGTGGTGTTTAAAATAGTGCCTTTATTTCCTATTCTAAGTGGAGTTACTAAAGTAATCCCAATGGTAATTTTTGGCAAATACTTTTTAATCATGTCTACCATATAATAACAAATGCTGTTACTAATTGGAAAATTATCCAGGCTCTTTTCCCATCTAACTACAGTATTGGATAGATTAAATAAATTTGCTTATTGTTTCTCTGTTCTTCTCTGCTTATTGTATTGCAATTCCAGCTATGTTTCAGCATACATCTTTGGCCAATACTGATTATATATTTTAATGTTTACAACCAGTTCTAAGCCCAGTGTTTGCTAGGTGGAAAATAAATTTTGATTTCATTTAAATGGCTTTGATTTTATTAAACTTGCTCCTTCTGAAGGAATCCAGAATTACAGATGTTTTTCAGTTACTGCACTCAATTTTCTTGCTTGCTGTCTTTGTCATGGATTTTTCTCCAAAGTGTGATACCTGCCAGGAAGATCACATGAGAGGAGGGATTTTTTTAAAAAACTTTTTTTTTTTTAAACTCTGCCCCTAAATGAGAATGAAAGATAAAATGGTTCACGACTTTCTCTTATTTGAAGGCTTGGGATAGAATAGAAAAACAGGCACATTTACTATCACAAGGTTAGGGTTTGACTTTTTTCTAATGTCTTGTGTGAAGAAATGTAGCCAGGTACTAATAGTAGCCGTTTTTAACCAATAATTGGTGTCGGTAATAAGGGCTGAGCTGACAGCCAGCTGTGCTACTGCCCTCAGTCCTGCAGTGAGGAAGGGGAAAGGAGTCTGCAAATGATTACCAACTTCAAGTATTTCTTGCAGTCAAGGTTTCATTAAAAAAAATTAGTAAAATACCTTTTCACTTTAAAAAAATGTTTCCTACATTTGAAATAGGGTCTGTATAAAGAGTTTAGAAGAGAACTGCTGCGAACTGCACAAATCAAGGGTATTGCCCAGTTGGGCTGCCGGCCTACATTGTAGACTTAGTCTTTACTAAAAACTCTTCTCCTCCCAATTAAAGAATAAAGGTTGAGGAGCCTGCAGGCCTTTCCAGTATGTTTGGTGTGACTTTTAACCCCTCATTTTACCCTCTTTATATGGCTCTGCTTTATACCACACTCTCTGATATGTTGGTGGCGCCCAGTAGTGCTGCTATGGGTCAGACTGGGTTAGCATTTTTGATACAAACTTTACTTCCTGGTGCTTTGTAAGTCAGCCGTACAAATTCGTAGCAAGTTAAAGCTTTACATGCATATGTTACATTCATACCATTTTCCCTCTTTTTCCATTTACCTCCCTATGATATGGTGCAGTTATCATCCTACAAGAAACTGTGACCTTGTGGGTCTTGAGTAGAGAACGAGTGATAAGAGTGATAGGAGTTTGAGGAAAATATGAGCGCTTTTGGTACTCTGCTGGATTCTAGCCCTAGCACAGTACAGTACATTTTTGGCATACATAGCATCTTTTATCTAACTATCTTCCCAGTATGGCCAAATGCAGGAGGCTCGTGTGACCAACCCATGTCCAGTTATTAACTAAAATTCATGTATTTTTCTTATCAGTGATTTTATCAAGAAATCAAACTTTCTCTATTTTATAAAAGCTGAGGCAAGTAGAAGTTTGGAAAATTCTCTGAGATCCTTGGATATACGTCATTTGTTTGAAGTGTAGTTCGTTTTTATTTATTAGCAAATGTTTCTGATAAGCTATTACTGCTCATACGGGAAATAATGTTTTTCGGGTTTTTTTCCTGGCTGTTCATTACACAGTGGAAGAAGCTATTAGGAAAATATGCTATTAGGAAAACAGATGACATTTTATATCTGTCTAGATTAAAAGCCTGCTTGACTTGCTATTTGTTGCTGAGTAGGAGACCTTATGTATAGATTTCCCCGAGGGTGCTTTCTGCAAGACAAATCTAGTCTTCTCTTTTGTGGCTAAGGAGGAGTCTTGGACACTAAAAAGTGGTGCAACTCAATACTGGAATGAAAGACATGAATATGATGCTGTTGTCCCTCGCGTCATATCCTTGTTTGGGAGAGATCAAGAAACAGGGCATCGAAAGGGCATGGCAGAAGTGAAATGGGAAATACAGCTGCCTTCCATAACAGAGAAAGAGTTGTATGCAAACAGTGTGAAGCTATTTCCGCCTTTGAGGGAAAATCTTTTTTTTTTTTTTTTTTTTTTTTACTGATTTCTTAATTCATTTGCCTGGAGTCCAGGCCGTGTTTCAGTTCTAGATTTAGAATTTGGCTAGCCAGGCAGTAACTAATTTTCTTCAAAAATAGTTTGCAAGGAGTAGTCAAAATAGTTTCTGAACAAAAGTCCTTATGACTGGAAGAATAACCATTTTATTTGGATTGAGAAGCTAAAGAAATTGTTAGCTAGGACAAAGTGAGAAAGAACTTATACAAGCACTATATATATGTGTGTGTGTGTATAAATATAGATGCATGCATATATATGGATGTAGTGAGTGTGTGTGTATATATGCATGTGTGTATGTATATACATGTAAAAAAAAAAAAAATTGAGGGATGGAGGACAATTGATCTGATTTCTGCTAGGGATAGAGAAACTCCCTTGATGGAAAATCAGGTAGTAAACTGATTCTACTGCTTAGCTTAAAAGCCTGGAAACAGTAAAAATAAGAATGGGAAAATAATGAAAACATTTAAAATTTATAAGAGGAGTCTGCTAACATTATTTATAGCATGTACTTTGATAATAATCTCTCTGAGTTTCATCTTCATCCTAAAAGAGCCTTACAGAGAAAGGCTACACCTGGGAAAAGAAGGATAGAAACATTATTTTAAAGGGTGTTTACATAAACTTTGATGTTACTGGAAGCAGAGGTAATGAACAACAGCTCACAAGTGTAGCAATGAACTAAAATTAGAGCAAGAAATTACAGAAAGACCAAAGCCTCTGAATCGTAAATCAACAAAAAA
Source organism: Struthio camelus (assembly GCF_040807025.1). Taxonomy (NCBI): domain Eukaryota; kingdom Metazoa; phylum Chordata; class Aves; order Struthioniformes; family Struthionidae; genus Struthio; species Struthio camelus. The sequence goes on along the minus strand of NC_090981.1, from coordinate 35,314,102 downwards.
TCTTTCTCTCAAGATGTCTAAAAATAACATTTTCTGTTAGATATTTTTAAGGTAAAGAGGAAATCTTTTAATATAAAAAGAAATTTATTTGGAAAAAAGTTTTTTCCTAAAAAACATGGACACTAATAACATGTAGTTCATGAAAGGGAAAGCTTACACTATACTTGCTAGATCTGTAAATGAGGACAACATAAAAAGAAAATACATGAAATGCCTAGTAAAATGAGGATATAAACAGATAACCTATCACATACTTTTTGTATGCTTTTTGTTGTGATTTGAGAAATTTTTAATATTTGAAAATACTTCTTGAGGGAATTAACAAATTAGCAGTTTATCCGGATGGAAAAGACCCTTCAAGTTACTGGGTTACAAAGTGAATTGTTCTGCAGCTGCAAAATCAAGTGCCTTAGCTGAGTTAATGCTTTTCATTTCTTTTGCATGTGTCAGCATTAATGGAGGCAGGCTTCTATAAAGGCTTGCATGTGAAGATGGTGCTGAGCAGACTAGATTCAGTTCTGTTGAATGCTTTTTGCATTTTTTTGGAATAACGCACAAAAGGAGACTTCAAATCAGACTGAACTTCAAGCAAAAGTTAATGCTATTCTCTTTTGGGTTCAACCACCCACTTTGCTTAAGGTCACTAGTTGAGGCTAATGCTGCACAGAGGGGCTGCAGCAAACTTGGCATCTCCTTGATTAGGCTCCCTGCTGATCTAATACACATACCAGCTCACTTGCCAAGTCAAATAACACATTTAGTGAATTGGAAATAAGATTTAAGTGAGCCAGCACAATGCGGCTTGCCCTCTCATCTTTTTACCGAATCCTTCTCTTTGTATGCTAGACTGTGAAAACTGCTCTTGTTAGAGGACTTAATCTTCATTTTTTCCTGTAGATTATTTGGAAACAGGTCAATTGAATGTTGGAGCTGCTAACTCCTCCTACCAAAGAAAGAAACTGCTTGTGGCATACTGATTGCATCATTTAAATGAAAGGCTGTTATTATTAAAAAGAAAATACTGTAGTGTAAGGATCCTTGCGATGGAAAAAAATTCTACTATTACATTCAACCCCTTTTAAAATCAAGTGTTTATTCCTTTGTCTTTGAGTCTCTTTTCTCAAGAGTGCTTTGTATTAACTGCTGGTGAGTAGTAATTGATGGGGTTGATCACATCAGTACGTATATTCATCTCTTGTGGCTGTACTACAGTAGTTAATTCTTAAATACAGTAAGGTACAATAGAATGACATTTCTATAGGACATTTCTATAATGCCTTTCATGAAAGCAAAGTAAATCACATCACATAATGTTTGACTGTGAACCATTCTGTATTTTCGTGAGAGAAAATCAGGACTAAAGCTAAGCCTTCACAGTTTGTTCTCGGTTTGTTTTTATTATGTTTAGAGAGAGAAGGGTCACTGTGTGCAGTATAATTTGAGATTTAGCATAGATTTGTCATACACTTTAATGCCATTTATGCTGTAATAATCTGTTACTGTCCCATATCTCTGTGTTAGGTGTCCAGGGTTATGATGTGTATTGACTTTTTTATGATCTTCTTATCTCTTTGGGTTATAGATTTATGTGCATCTCTTCCCCATCTAACTCCTGAAATAAGAGTTTGCTTTCGGAGGTGCTCTGTGTTTTTTTTTTGGGGGGGGGGGGGGGAGGGGGAGGGGGGAGTTTAACAAATACAAGAGTCCTGAAATATGGTGTGGAAAATGGAGACGAATGACATATATAACACTTCAGCAAAGACAGGAGATTTTTAGTAGTACATTAAAAAGTAAAAATTTATCTATGTGACCTACAAGTGAAAGATGAAAGAGTTCCTTTTTTTTTTTTGTGAGAGTAGTGACCAGTGTACCTGACTTCTAATGAGTTCAGTTACTGTATTTTAATCTACAGTTAGGGATTTTAAGGCATTGACAAAATGTCATGGGGTGGTTTTTTGTGACCACTGGTGTCCTTGCAGTCGAGGTTTTAAAAGGCAAGCATTTGCTGATTTCAGAGCAGGTGTCTGATTGGGGCTTAGGCAAATAAGACGGCATAAAGAATCTGCTAGTTTGTCTCTGTAGCCTCTTCAAGTGAGGTAACACGGAAGGAGCCTGCTCTGCTATCAAATCCTCCTGGGTTGCTGTTGAGGAGGCATAGGGTGGAAGCTCTTCCTCGCCTGGTACGTGGTCTGGTATGCTGAGCCCAAGCAGCGGAGGCGGTGCTTTGTTACTGGTATAGGATCCGTACAGAACTGGGGCAGGGCATATGACGGCACCTCCTTAACCCAGGCTTTCGATGAAGTGATGAAACTAAGGGGTTAGTAAAAATAACCATTTCCTTGTTGTTTTCAGGATCATTCATGAATAAAAGTAATATTTACTATTCTAAGACCTTGTCTTCATAGTAGTTTATCAAGCAAAGCAACAGAGAAAGCCTGTGCATCTCAGGCCTCATGTTAAATACTTCAAAAATTTCAGTTAAATAGTTTGTCCTAGACCAAATATGAAAAAATGGTTTGTCAACAGCTAAACGTTTGATTGGGACGATATAGCATTCATGTCTGAGAAAACAACTTGGAACGTATTTGAAAACAACCCTGAAATCAGAGAACAGTCTCTCGTTTTCGTTGAGTCCACGGACAGCAGCTCAAGACATTTTGCATCTAAAAAATGAGTGTGTACATGCTCAGAAAAGGATTGGTAGGGAGGGCAGCTAAATCATATGAAGACTGTGTCCACACAAGTGGAGCCTACCAAGGATAAACAAGATTCCTGTGCACTTATTCCTCCTGAGAGTTAGGTGCTTGTACAGTTGGAGGCGTGCAGCAGCAGAGAGAAAAGATGATGCTCTTTGGTCACAGAACAGCTGCTCTCTGCATGTACGGGCATGTGTATTAGGGCCTTTGTAGCACTAGTAGTAGAATTTGGAAAATGGGCAACAAAGAGGAAAGTGGTTTGCGGTAAGAATTCTGTTCTGGAGCTATTCCTGGGAGCTGAATCTGCCTCTAGAAAATACTTTTCATATCATGCTGAGCAAGTCAGTTATGCCAGTGTTTCCAAGGTGGCCATTTATTGTGAATCCTCCAATACTGCTGAGCTTCCCCTCCCTCTCCCCCCCCCCCCCAAAATGAGCACAGGTGGAAGTTGTGCTTTGAGTACCTGCTTAAAATCCTATAAAAAGAGTAGATTCTGAAAATCCAGCTGTAGGTATTTTACGTATGGCATTTGGAATTGGTAGGCACCTTTGGTGATGCAAGTCCCACTGCCTCAGTAGATACACAGAAGTTCTGTCAGGAAAAATTGCTGCTGTTTGTGAAGCCTTCTGATGAATGAAATTTCCTTTACGAGGTTAATTCCATGTTCAGTGTCAGGCTTGGATAAGTTACAGTAAACTGGAGTCGCTGGTCCACCTGGGATATTGAGTGGGGACTCCTGTGAAAGCAGCGCTGTCTAATCACAAAATATTGCTGTGTATTATTTTTAAAGATTAATCCTAACTTCTGGCATTTCCTTAACATTTAGGTATTTAACTTTGTAACTTTAATATTGTTTTATATTGTTTTTTGTATATTGTACAGCATATGATCATAAAACACCTCAGTCAGACAGGTGTAGTGCTTCATATTAGCTTTTGTCAACATACTAAGGGAAAGAAAATGTTAAAGTTAGGAGTTACTGGCTGTTTGCATTTTTCTTGTCTGTCATGTGCACGTTTTAAAACCATAAGTCTAATCTTTCACTGGTTCAGGAATCCACATAAAACTGTGCCTCCCTCTTTTTTCTTTTGAGAGATGTTAATATATTTTTGTACTCATCTATCTTGCTATATTACTCCATTATTGTTACGTAATTGCACTGTTATGAAGCCCAGTATCATTAACATCCAGCCCTTCATAAAAAAGCAAAGTTGAAGGATTTGCAAGGTACATGGAGGTGAGTGACCCAAATGTTCGATCTAGTTTCTCAGCAAACTTGTCTCTTGTTTTTCTGTGCAGGCAAGAACTATATTATTCCTTAAAGCCATGCCACAGCTAACCCAGATGTAAGGTGTTAGAGCAGTGAAGCATTTTCACATCACTGTAGTCTGTCAGTAGAGGAACATAAAAGCAGCATATTAATGCTCCTCTGGTTAAAGAGTGCAATTTCCATACACTGATGATTTTCATCTTGTTTTCTTGCAGTGGCATAGAAATACTCCTACCACATTAAGATTTTAATAACAGACAGAAGTTTTATTATTAACGGTCTTAAAAGGACCTACTGTTTTTCAGTTTCAGTAAGTTACTTATCAAAGTGTAATGTTTGAGCTGAGAGCAGCTGATGTCCAAGAAGCAGACGATGAGACACAGGCGTAAAATAAAAAGACATTGGTACTTGGGGGATCATGACTTCTTAGTATTTTTCAGGTTTGGATCATTTCATTCCATCTGCCAAAATTCCCACGGTACTCTCCGTCAAACTGGCATTGCTTCTTTTTTCAAACTGTACTTCATTGCTGTGCATGCAGCTGCCACAGAGTGGAGTTGACTTTAGTGATTTCTCCTGGATTTCTAATATTGTGCTTGAATATATATATATATATGTACAGTGAATGGTTAACATTAATGATTTTGGAACTTGTGGGATGAAATCTACTAAACTGTGTAATACAAGGGTATTATACAGACAATAGTATGGTTCATGTTCAAAAGTCGAACGAGTTATAAAGGAGATCATCAAGTTGCTTTTGCTATTATTTTTAAATTATGCCTTTGTCATCTTCTCCTTTTTCAAGTAGAGTGGTTCAAAATTTAAGTTATAATTTCTTTTCAAATTTCATGTGAGAATTTGAAATGTCTCAAAAATTTATACATTTCTACAGTTTTTTTTTACTTTAATTGGAAAATGATTTAGACCCCTATCTTACACTAAAATGACTTTCAGGTGGGTTTATAAATACTGCTGAGTATTGTCTAAATGACTATTTTTATGAGGAATCAAGAGGAAAAAAATACCAGTTTCTTTGTGACTTTGAGTACAAAGCCTTCATTAACTCAAAAAATATGCAACTTAGATCCCAATAATTCCTTGGTGACTTCTTCATTAAATTGAATATATTTTTAATACAAGAAATGCAGGTTTTATATCCAGAGTAGATCTATGCATACATATTTAGATCTAAGTAGGAAAAAAAATCACTAGAAAAAATCACTTCTAAAAGAATTTGACCCTCAAATTACTTTTCCAAGCTATCATTTTTCTCCCTTAGACACATGCAATTTGCTACATTGTAAAAAACGTTTTTCAAAAGAAAGGGCATAAGTTTGAAAGGCACTTTGAGAGAGGTTAGTCTATCCTTTTGCCAAGCCTAAAAAGTACTGAATGGACAAAATAGTTCTAATGTGGTGTTCCACTGCACCAAGGTCAAAGCAAAGAGCAACAGATACAACCATGCAGTCTGAATAAATTCTCACCATCCTAGCTCTGCAAAGTACAGGTGTCCAATAGGGGACCCCCTGTAATAGTGCAGTATTGCCAAAAAAAAGTTGAGCCCCTGGAATCATGACATATGAATCAATAATCATGGGACTTTTCAAGATATTATATTTGAATTCTTTGACTTTTTGACCCTTTAAAAGCTTTCGAGGTTATTCCACATGGCACAAAAAAATAGCAATACCTAATGTAGTAGCAGAAGCAGTGCACAGGTGGCATTGCTAATTAGTCCTGAAAAAAATGACATAATACAATTATTTTTCTACTGCTGAAAAAGCTTATCTCCACAGAGCACTCCTCCTCTCTCCCAAATGTCAAGTACTCAAGCTTTTTTCTACAACCATGGGAATACAGGTAACATTTCACAAGCTGTGGCTAACTGCAAAGGCTTAGTCTGATAAGTACTGAGATTTAGGTGCATGAAAGGCATTTTAATACATTTTAAAGGTTTGCCCTAAAATGGTTGTGGTTAGATAAAAAGGTTGATAGTTTTGATCCAAATAGCTGGCACACCCGAAAAACTTTGCACAGGATAAGATATGGGGTTAAAAGAATGGAATTTGCCAATGGGCAGAGTAAAGCTCCACTGTTTATTCTCAGTGGAGCTGAGAGTTTATGGCTAACTTCCCTATTCTGGGTTCCGCTATGGCTATAGCACGTTATGGTTACAAAGGAGAAGACAAGACTGGTTTCTAAGGAAAAGATAGGTAGAAATACAACTTTCAAAGTTGTTTGCAAATATCTAAGTGTGTACTTTATAAACAGCTTAAAATAAATTTGAAAAAGATTGTGTGAAAATGTTAAGTTTAACTAATGAACTTCACTGTAAAAATTTAATTTATGCTCAGGATAAGAATTCTCATTTGAAGGAGTAGGTATTTTTCAACACATTTAAATGCACATTATCATTAGGGACAACACAGTATACCATCCCTCTGTGACAGCTAATGATTTTTTTTCCTGTCCAAGAGCCTTTTTTTTTTTCCATATGAAATTAACAGCAGAGCAAATGCAGAGATGTGAAAGATCTGCTTTTTGAAGAGTTTCCCATACTCTAGAGCTATAATAACAAAAAAGCATAAAAATAACCACCCACACTGAAATAACAACAGAGAGAGAAACAGCTCCATGAAAATGTAATTCTATAGCACCTCATCTTCTGAAGTCAGTATGTTTTTCTGATATGAAAGCAAGAGAATAAAACTGCAAGAGAAAATTTAACATCCTTAAACATAAGAAGAAGACGGAGCAGAAAATGGAGGATTTTATCTTATTGTGTTTACTTGCTGCTTTAGTGAACTCTGTATTACTCCTGCATTTGACTCTGACTCTCATACGTGAAATTCAAAATTCCATTAAAACTTGACACTAAACAAAGCCACAGTGAAATACTATTATAGTAGATCATAATTCAGAACTCTTGCAAACATAATATTTTAAGCTTTTCCAATAATTATTTTTCTGAAAATTTATTGACTTAAATATATGACATGAAAATAAAACATGGTAAGTTGCCAAAAGAAATGCACAAGTAAAACTATGAATATGTAATTTTACTGATAGGAACAAAAGTTCTTTAACAGAGAAGTTCTTAAAGTGCATATTTTGTGTCAGAGTTTTATATTCCATTTGGTTCGTGTTCTCTCACTCTTCCTTCCTACAATACACACACAACAATATTGAACTCATTTCAATTTTTACAACACTGTAAAATTGTTCCTGCATTTTCTTATTATCTGAGTTGATGGACTAATTAGAAGTAGTCAAGGTTATATGTAGGTGTTCCAATAAAAAATGGTTCTAATTGCCCCGAGACTGAGGATAATTCAATTACAAATCTTTTCAATTTGATTCATTCCTTTCTTCCTAAGGAAGGATTATGTTGATGGGTTTCAGGTAATGGAACTTGGTGGCTTAGGAGGGGCATTAAAACATCCTTCCAGCTTTAACTAATGTGATTAAGTTTTATGAAGTTTGTTTTTCTTCTGAAATCTTACAGAGGTCAAGTACCCATGTGATTCCCTTGGAGCAGTGGTTGAGAAGTTGGTTAAGTGAGGACGGGGTAGTAATCTCTTGAAATGTGCTCATTAGTTCTAAAAAAGATTTGAAGAAGTTGTTTCCCACATCACACAACCTTAGTTAATAAATGAGAAAAGCATAATACTTTTCAAGACCTTAATTGCTGATTCTCAGTATGGGCCTGCTTATTGGATAACACCCTGTTGCCAGATCACACTTCTGTGATCATTACAGGATAGAAAGTCAGGTTTGACAAATATTCTGAAGCTGAGTTCAAACCTTTGCCCTGCCAGTAATCTAAACTGAACTGGATACCTGTTGAGCTGGCAAAAAAAGATGGTGTCATCCTTCCATGAAACAGGGGAAGAGGGAGGAATTTGTCATCGGTCTTCTGTGTTACTTTTGGAAAAGTACATCTGTTAATATATTTCAGTTGCTTGTTATTTATGTAGTTGCTTGTGTCTGTCGGTTTTATACAATCAAAATGATAATTCATAGTAGAAATACAGTAATTTATAACTGTAAGTTGTAAGTTACAGTATTAACTGTAACTTAACCCTTTAAAGTCTTTCTAAAACATGATTCTTACTGGTAGTTGGGTGTTTGACATCAGGGAACGTGCCAAGTGAACATTCAGTGTGCAAATAAATCATACAGTGTCTTAAAATATACCTACATGCTGTGCACCGTGATAAGTATTAGTAATGTCTTTTAGAATATTGCCATAAATGAAAGACAGATCCTGATGTCCATTTTTAGACCTGGATTTACCATTGCTGAAGCTGGAGTCATGGTGGAGGAAAAGAGGTTTCTCACAGAGATCTGTGTAAATTTCAGTAATGCAACTATGTTCAAATTTGTGGTTCATTAGTAGGTTTTGGTTCATGTTTGTTTGTTTACTAACCTGCAAATTATTAAATGTTTGAATTTGGTAGCCAAAATGTTTAAGGAGCATAATTTTTATAAATGAATGAGGGTATATTGCTGACTCTACTTGCCTAGACACCTAGAAAGTGCTGATTTAAAATGCTTAGAAGCAGGAAAAGGCAGGGATGGTATTTTTAAAATATGTTGAGGTGCACTATGAAGAAAAAGGAAGCTGAAGTTTTGCAAAAGCAAATGTTATAATATCAGGAGTTCACTCTGTAGAGAAACTTCACACAACACTTGTAGCCACGTGACAAGAGGTAAAGATTCCTTGTTGTAATCGGTTATCGCGATGCAAGTCTGCTTGAACATGGATGGCTTAGGGGAGAGCCCCTAGCTGTGACGTAGCCAGTCTGCAGTTCTGCAGCTGCATTGTTGCCCTGTGCGCTGGGCTTGCAAGATCACTTTTATCAAGGGAGGGGAAGGAAAAAAAAAAAAAGAAAAGAAAAAGAACTTGGAAACTGACAGCATGTATTTAAAAAAAAGGGAAGGGGTTCTGAAACTGCTCTGCTTTCTGCCAAGAATGCAGCATAAAAATGAAATGATATCAGATTTGCTTCTTGTAAATTGTTCAGAGTGTGTGTCGCTTCAAGTTTGGTATTGGAGCCCATTTTGTTTGCGGACTATTTGCAAATATTAAAAAATTAGAAATATTTGATTGATAAAGTAGATGTGACCATTCTTTAACTCTTCATTTTCTTCTAAACAAGGTTCTATTCCAAAGCTAGATATTTCACTACAACATGGTTCTGTCTTGGGGCAGAAAATCAAATATTGTAACTGTATTATGACAGCTGTGGTTTGGAAGTATCTAAAAACAGTGTTGATGAACCTGGTGCAAGAACATGATCAACTTAAAAATTACTTTCTGAAGTACATATGTTTTTTTTCTCTGTATTAAGTGTCACAGGAAAAAACGCTCAATTCTCATAGTTAAAACTAAATTGAAATCGAAGTGAATTGTTCATTTATGAGCAGCACATAATTCACTGACAATCAGTAAACTATATACATTAGGGTTTAATATCAGTAAGAGAAACTCTTACTTGAGCTCTTACTCTAACTTCTGTTGGAGGATGGTAACAGTGGAAAAAAATGTATCCCTAAATTAATAGCTCAGTATAAGACTTTTTCCATGATGTGATGTTACTGTGTTTTTTTAATTGCTTTCTTTTTCTTCAAATGTTTTCATTTTCAAGAAAGCCATTAGGAATATAGAAAACCTAGGAATCTACTGTGTAAAAAGTGAATGTGATCGTAATTCAGCCATAAATGCTCATGAATGAGCACATATTTTCTTTTTCCCTTGTGCAGTAGTGAGGCCTTCCTATTTTGTTCATTGGACCGCTGTAGTAGTAACATTTAAATATTTATTTCTTATCATATCCTTTCTCTAATCTCTATAGCTGTTATATCGTACCTATATACCAATGCACGCAGCATGGGGAATAAACAGGAAGAGTTAGAGATCTGTGTGCGATCGCAGGGCCATGATCTCATTGCAGTGACAGAGACATGGTGGGATAGTTCACATGACTGGGATGCTGTCATGGATGGCTATGTGCTTTTTAGGAAAGACAGGCCAGGAAGGCGAGGTGGTGGAGTTGCTCTTTATGTGAGGGAGCAACTAGAATGTGTGGAGCTCTGCCTCGGGGTGGATGAAGAGCAAGTTGAGAGTGTATGGGTAAGGATTAAAGGGCAGGGTAACATGGGTGACACTGTTGTGGGGGTTTACTACAGGCCACCTGACCAGGAGGAAGTCATCGATGAGGCCTTCTACCGACAGCTGGAAGTAGCCTCACATTCACAGGCCCTGGTTCTCATGGGAGACTTCAACCACCCTGACATCTGTTGGGAAGACAGCACAGCTAGGCACAAACAGTCAAAGAGGTTCCTGCAAAGCATTGATGATAATTTCTTGACTCAGGTGGTGGAGACGCCAACGAGGAGAGGTGCAATGCTAGACCTTGTCCTAACGAACAAAGAAGGTCTAGTTGGAGATGTGAAGGTTGGAGGCAGCCTTGGCTGCAGTGACCATGAGATGGTGGAGTTGAGGATCCTCCGAGGAGGGAGCAGGGCAATGAGTAGGATTGCAACCCTGGACTTCAGGAGAGCACACTTTGGCCTCTTGAGGGACCTACTTAGGGGAATCTCCTGGGGTAGGGCCCTAGAAGGAAGAGGGGTCCAAGAAAGCTGGTTAATATTCAAGCATCACTTCCTCCAGGCTCAAGATCAGTGCATCCCTCTGAGTAAAAAGTCGAGCAAAGCGGGCAGGAGACCTGCATGGATGAGCAAGGAACTCCTGGCAAAACTCCAACAGAAGAAGGAAATACACAGAATGTGGAAAAGGGGACAGGCCACTTGGGAGGAATACAGGCACGTTGTCAGAGCGTGCAGGGATGCGACAAGGAAGGCTAAGGCCCAGTTGGAATTAAATCTGGCAAGGGATGTCAAGGACAACAAGAAGGCCTTCTTCAAATACATCAATAGCAAAAGGAAGACTAGGGAAAACGTGGGCCCGCTGCTGAATGGGGCGGGTGCCCTGGTGACAAAGGATACAGAGAAGGCAGAGTTATTGAATGCTGCCTTTGCTTCAGTCTTCACTGCTAAGGCCAGTCCTGAGGAATTCCAGACCTTGGAGACAAGAGAGGAAGGCTGGAGAAAGGAAGACTCTCCCTTGGTGGAGGAGGATCAGGTTAGAGATCTTTTGTCCAAACTTGACATCCATAAATCCATGGGCCCCGCTGGGATGCACCCACGAGTGCTGAGGGAGCTGGCAGGTGTTATCGCTAGGCCACTCTCCATCGTCTTTGAAAGGTCCTGGAGATCAGGAGAGGTGCCTGAGGACTGGAAGAAAGCCAATGTCACGCCAGTCTTCCAAAAGGGCAAGAAGGAGGAGCCAGGAAACTACAGGCCTGTCAGTCTCACCTCCATCCCTGGAAAGGTGATGGAACAGCTCATCCTGGAGGTCATCACTAAGCATCTGGAGGACAAGAAGGTGATCAGGAGTAGTCAGCATGGATTCACCAAAGGGAAATCATGCTTGACCAATCTGATAGCCTTCTATGACAGAATGACTGGCTGGGTAGATGAGGGCAGAGCAGTGGATGTTGTCTTTCTGGACTTGAGCAAGGCTTTTGACACTGTCTCCCATCACATCCTCCTAGGTAAGCTCAGGAAGTGTGGGCTAGACGAGTGGACAGTGAGGTGGCTTGAGAACTGGCTGGATGGCCGAGCTCAGAGGGTTGTGGTGAATGGCGCAGAGTCAAGTTGGAGGCCTGTGGCTAGTGGTGACCCCCAGGGGTCAGTCCTGGGTCCAGTCTTGTTCAATATATTCATCAGTGACCTGGAGGAAGGGACAGAGTGCACCCTCAGCAAGTTTGCTGATGATACTAAACTGGGGGGAGAGGCTAACACACCAGAAGGCTGTGCTGCCATTCAGAGGGACCTGGACAGGCTGGAGAGGTGGGCGGAGAGGAACTCATGAAGTTCAACAAAGGCAAGTGCAAGGTCCTGCACCTAGGCAGGAATAATCCCATGCACCAGTACAGGCTGGGGGTTGACCTGCTGGAAAGTAGCTCTGCAGAGAAGGACCTGGGAGTGCTGGTGGACAAGTTAAACATGAGCCAGCAGTGTGCCCTTGTGGCCAAGAAGGCCAATGGTCTCCTGGGGTGCATTAGGCAGAGTGTTGCCAGCAGGTCGAGGGAGGTGATCCTGCCCCTCTACTCAGCCCTGGGGAGGCCTCACCTGGAGTCCTGTGTCCAGTTCTGGGCTCCCCAGTACAAGAGAGACATGGCACTCCTGGAGAGAGTCCAGCGGAGGGCTACCAAGATGATTAGAGGGCTGGAGCACCTCTCCTATGAAGAAAGACTGCAAGAGCTGGGCCTGTTGAGCCTGGAGAAGAGAAGATTGAGAGGGGATCTCATCAACGTGTACAAGTATGTGAAGGGGGAGTGTCAAGAGGATGAGGCCAGCCTCTTCTCCGTGGTGCCCAGCAACAGGACAAGAGGCAATGGGCAGAAACTGAACCACAGGAAGTTCCATCTGAACCTGAGAAAAAACTTCTTCACTGTGAGGGTGACAGAGCACTGGCAGAGGTTGCCCAGAGAGGTAGTGGAGTCTCCTTCCCTGGAGATATTCAAAACCCGTCTGGATGTGATCCTGGGCAATATGCTGTAGAGGACCCTGCTTGAGCAGGGAGGTTGGACGAGATGATCTCCAGAGGTCCCTTCCAACCTAAACGATTCTGTGATTCTGTGATTCTATAATTATCAGAAGTGACACTGTAAATATCATCTGGAAAAATGATGGCTTGGAAACGAGACCTTAAAATTAGCTGGACATTTCACAAGATACTTCTATCACGGGCTTTACCGAGTGTATTCTATTTGCATTTTGGCCAAAAGTTGTTACTTTTAAAGGGTGATCTGTTGCACTGTACTGGTTATTAGATCTGCAGTCAGTCTGTAATATTAGCTGTAATTGTCAAATGGAAATAATATCTTACAGTATATCTTTACTCAGTTGTATCATGCAAAAAATACCTATCCGTTTCAGTTTGTGACTTTTCTTTGTGTTCCATTTAAAAGTCTTGATTTTAGAAATTTGTGTTGGATACTAAGACTAAGGCTATGGTTCACTGGTGGTATTCCGTGATATCAGGTAAGAAATGAAAGAACTGATAACAAAGTATTGTAATTAAGTCATTTATTTTCCTCTTTGGTCCAAACAAAAATCCAGTTATGTTTAAGAAGCATTGGCTTATTAAGTAGACATGTTTTTGATAAAGATGAAATATAATCTAGTGTGTATGTTATATATTAAGGTAGGGTTCATTTAATGCATTTATTCACAGGATATTTGCATTTTTGCAGCATCATCTTTGTTATCTTTAGAAAGACGCTTTTAGAAAGCAGTGCAATCTCCTACCTTATGAAGATGTTTCTGTTGCTCAAAAATACTGTTGACATGAGTCTTCAAAATACACTATTTAGAGGCCTTGGTTTTGTTGTGTAGAACTTGAGATATTATGGTTTTACAGAACCTACCAAGTCTGACCTTTAACTGAAAGTCTAGGAGACACAGTGGAGGAGATAGCCTTCAGAGCTTATTCTCATTTAAAACTTAAGTTCATTCAAAATTTCCATCAGAAAAAGCATTTACAGGAATATTTTGTGAGTTAAAGTCTTGCTTCTGATCACAGGCTTAAACTTGGGGCCCACTCAAGAGCGTGGAAATGATGAAACATTTGGTAAAAATTCCGAACCTCAGCTAAAATGCATCATACAGTGCTGCTGTGAGCAGGTTCCTCCCATCTTCCCATGTGCTTGTTCATTTTTATCTAAAAATTAGCCAGCTCATTGTAATGGCCAAACTAGTCAAGTACTGCTATCTTTGCTTTATTATTCCTATCTAAGGAATTCATGCTTATGATCCATTTTGACTTATATAGAGTCTTTGCATTAATTAAATTCACTTCAAACTAAAGTTATTCTACTTGACTGTATAAATGTGCCTTAATTACATGAATAGAACTATAGCCAGATCCCTGAATCAGTGCGGATTAAAACATCATTTCACAGCCAAACAGAAACATGTTCCCAATCACTGCACTTGAATTATTGTTATGTAGCTTGGGGCTTGTATTAAAATCACTGAATAATTGCAATCAGATTATTATAATCAAGTACAGGAGCAGTAATTACAGGTTACAGTCATTTTAAGCTGCCCTGGAAGTCCCATATACTGATCATATGCATATTAAAAGTTTATGTTAGTGATAAAATTAATGAACAGAATTGTAAGCTCCTGTCTGTGAGATAGGTGTCACATATCTTACCGTATAGGGAGTTGTATTTTGCATAGCAAGGGCATCCAACATGTTTACAGGCTTTTCTGCACTCACATCAGAAAGCTATCAACAAAAGAGGGGGAAAAATTCCCCATCCATTTTCAGAATAATCTGCTGCTTTACTCAAATGTAAGTGTTGCTTAAAGATGTTGTCATTTTTCATTGTAAGACTACACCAGGGCTATCATTCATGCAAGTAACATGCAGAGAATTGTGCAACAGACAGAAGAAATATTAAACTTTTTCAACAAGAGGACGTGAGAGAGATAACCAGAAAGTTTTATTTCTGGGGGCTATTGGAGGGGAACATGAAGGAGAAATTAGGGCAGGGAAGAATGAGTATTGAAAGAAAACTTTTTCCAAACTGCTTCATATGGTCTTATTTTGGAGAGACCATAAAGTAAATAGGTATTTCTGATTTCCTTAGAGCTATATTAAAAGCAGAAATCCATGCCGTCTTAATATTCTGATTAAAAGACAAAAACCGTACTGGTTTGACTGTAATAATCTTGTTCTTTGAATCAAACAATGAATATGGAATATGAGATATGAATTGGATTTTGATGGTCTGGATCTAAAATTAGAACCTGAAACTCAAATAAGCAGGAGAGCTCTAAGGGCATCTCATCACAAAGAAATTTCTTATGAATATGTGCACTAACTTATGAATATGTGCACTAACCACTGAACAGTTTTATTACAGTTTTGCTGCTGATTCATGAAGAGAGTGGTGCAAGTGCAAGATCGAGGCTAGGAAGGACAAACACAAAGAGTAGGCAGAGGGAGCATGGAAAGGAACCTTATAGTAAAGGTCCCATGCTGTACACAGAGAATTCACAGAGAATTTTGTCCAGGCCTTTATTCAGACATATAGAAGGGATAAATTTATAACAATTAAATGTGAATGAATAAGAAAGTGACATTCACAAGGACTGGATAGACCGGCAGACTAATCCTTTGCCAGCCGCACAGACTTTCTACAGCCACCATGACAGCCAGCATAAGCCAGATAAAAGGCCAACCAAACACCCAGATGCTGCTCCTGGAAAATTACATACTACAGCTCAGCATCTGGGTTACAATGCTGCCAAGTTCACCCCATGGGTGCCCGCAGTGGTTGGCTCAGATGCTGGACCAGACAGAAGGGGAGTGGGCAACGTGGAACATGCTGAACAACACAGCTAACAAGAAGGAGATACAGCGCCAAGTGAGTAATAAAATTGCAGAACCTGCCAGTGAGGTTTAGAACTTTTAAAAATACTAGCTTATAGTTTATAAACAAGAATTTTACAGATTTGTTAAGCAAGAAATAATTGTTTAATTACTGAGATCTAATAGTTGTAATTAAATCCAACAGTGTTACCTTCTAAGAGCTCAGCAGTAATTCAGGAATCTGGAAAACACACACTCCAGAGCTCTTGCCCACTTACAAGAGTACTCTAACAGTGGCCAGTACCAGATGTTTCAGAGGAGAGCATGAACATAATGGACAACTGTGGTGTACTCTGCTAATCATGGATGATTTTCCTAAATTCTTTGAGTGAACGGGTTGGCTTGAGTACTGGGAAAGATTGTCCTTTCTGTTTGGAGTGAGAGGATAAAAATGGCTTAATTCAAGTTGTTGATATACCTCACAGATTTCTTCTTTAAAAAAATGTTGTCTAGCAAAGACTTACTGTAGTTTACCTATCCGCATTAATGAAACATATTTCAATATACCAGATAGATATATTGCTTTTCACTTGCAAAGCAAAAAAAAAAAAAAATCAACTATTTACTCAAAATGTCTACCATATGCTTCACTTCACATCCCTGCAAAACAAATAAAAGAAGAATAAAAGTTCTTTTTCATGAAGGTCACTGTGGAACAATTATAGGAGTTTTGTTTGGAGGAGAAAGAAAACGGATAAGTCTAAAAGTTTTGAATTTGAATATTCTAGCAGTGTAAGTAATCATTGTTTTAATAATATTGAAATGCACCTACAGTTGTAGAGAAAAAAATACAGCTTTCCTTTAAAGTAGCATGAACATCCATGTATGGCCTCCGTTCTTCCTGTGGACACGCAAATGTGGGCGTCTTGAAGAGTTTTCGGTGAATACTTGCCACTTATTCATGAAGCACTGTGTAGCACTATGCATAGGGAATTAAAGGCTAATACATCGTCATTATACTTAGAGTAGGCACAAATCTAAAGCTAGTATATAATGAACTGTTGTATTCATGAACTTTTTCATATTTTCTTTGTGCAAAATACTTCAATGCTGAGTTTTTTGAAGGAAATAACTTACTGGAATCTGTTACTGGAATCTGATATCTCTGGGGAGAACCATGTTATGATAGTCCTTGTATGAGTGGTGGTTGTGCTTGGAGAACAGAAGCATTATCATGAGGAAGCCCCCTTGCTGTTTACATGTACTGCTGGATTAATCATTTGAATCTGGACCTAGCAGAGTCATGAAAGTTTCCAGCAGCAGGGATGGGATTTTTTTTTTTCTTGCAAAGTTATTGCATGTTTTCTTTTAAACACCTGTTGCTTGCACTCTTTGGTGAAATACCTGAAGAGTGACATTCTGATAAGCAGACTGTAGGACTTAGAAAACTTATTGATAAATGTTGGCTTTATCGTTATTACAGTGTTGCCCCCAGACAGCCCACATTTGTAATAACAAGATTAGCAACACTTAACAAACACTTTTCAGGTATTTGTCATCCTCTAAAAGTGCCCCCAGCATGTGATTCAGGATTTCAGACCAGTAACATTTTTTAGATTGTTTTATTAGTTTCACTGTCCTACAGCTTTCCAGAGGGCCAAGAATGAGGATTAATTTTAATCCACGTGGTTGGCAATATGTGGGAAACTGTAGATAAGTCTTGTACGGTCTTCTGAACTGGCTCTGTTATTCTCAGTATAATGTAGACCATTCCTGGAAGTTGTTACATTTGAGCTTAACTTCTGTGATATGAAAGAAAAACAGATGGTAAAGAGCAAAACAAATATGACTCTTCTGTCTGAGATGTTTTTGCATCTTCGTCAGACAGACCTGGAGTCAGTGATCCACTGAAAAGAGATTTCTGTACCATCGTTTAGGGTGCCTGCTCAACAATTCCCCTTTCCTTTACGTTTGCTTGGGACCATAAAGATCACGCTTGTAGTTGAAGGCAAAAGAGAGCGAAGGCAGATATGCAACAGAATTATTTTCAGGTGCAGGGAAAAAATCTCTCAGTTAATCCATTCAAAACATCTTAATGGAAGAAAAATATCTGTGATATTTCATTTTTTGCAGAACAGATGAAAAGGTAGATGCCCCAGAATTAATCCCCAGCACTAAATTTCAGCGTGTTCAAGTAATTGTTTCATATACACTTTTTTGTATGTGAATTCTTGGAAAACTCCTGGAAACCAGAACCAATATTACAAGGGTATTTTATTTTCTGTTTCTGTCTTTAAATTAACATTTCAGCAAACACATGCACAAAACCCAAGATTCATCTAGATGTGCATCTAGAGTAAAAGTAAAGCACAGTTCTATAGGAGTTATGAGAGAAGCTGAAGGTTGCTATTAAGCAACTCTGCAAGCAGTTCCTCTTTAAGTTAGCTGAAGGTGGAATGATAAATTCAATTTGATCAAATTATGACATCATATTATGATAGCAAAGCAGAAGTTTTCACTAGCACTTGTAGACCCGTTGACCTAATAAATTTCAGAAGACTGAAATGAGTTATCAAAACTAAGAACTGTAGAGAAGAGATGGGTATCAGAGAGCATAGACTTCAAGTTCAGTGTATTCTCCTTGAGATTGAAGGGCTGGTTCTGCAAAGTACAAGTAACAAGTACCGGTTACCACCCAAGGTAATTTAAGGAGTCCAAATCCTGAAAACAGGGTATATCTCTTCTGTCTAAACAGGGATTATGAAATTGTCTTACAAGTACAATATCTGCTAGTGCCTGATGATGGAGTTTCTTTGGTTTTATAGAAATAATTTAGGACTCGGATGCATTTACAATGCCATTATTTCCCTTGAGAGAAGTGTTTTAATAGCAAATAATAGACCAAAAAAAATGGATACTGAAATGAAACGTACTGAATTTGCCTTTTTGAGGAGTGTTACATTGATGCTTCCACAAAGTTAGGAGTTTGGCTTGTGATACACTTGAATCAGTGATATAATAGAATTCAATATGATATTATGCAGCTGCCAAATTAAAAATGAATAGGCAAACCAAATTAAATGAGCAAGACTTATTTTTCGTTCCATGTCCCTATAAATACTAGTCTCTGTTTAGGCCTCCTGCCTATGCAGAAGCATTTCTTTCTTTGACCATTATACAGACAGGATGCAATAGAGATTAAAGATATTAGCTTAAAAGACTTTAAGTTAATGGAAAGCATGAAAATGGCATGACTGTGTCTGAGGTGAGAGCCAGTGTTTAGAGCAACTAAGAATATTAGGCTAGCTTTAAGCCAGTGTGATAAGCACAGTGTCCAAGGTTACTCTTTTCATCTGTCTGCATCTCTCTCCTGGCCACAGGTCACAATGCCAGCATGCTGCAGGGGTGTAAGATGGTCTTTGGTCCTACGCAATCTTTATGAAGCTGTTGTACTCCCATACAGAGCTTTAGCTCTCTCACCCCCTGGCATCTCAGAAACATAGACAAAAAAGTCTGGGATTCCTCCAGCAGAGTCCAACGTTTGTGCCTTCCTTGGCTCTACCACAGAAAGCTACTCATCCCCATCAAATTATAAGTCTCTGGCGTTTACAGATGCCCATTATATCCATCTTGCTATATCCTAGTCCAGCTCCTAAATATGTCTGAGAATATGGAAAAGTCTCCTTCCCAGAAGCCTTGTTATGCACAAGGCCCCTCAAGAGCAGGGGGCAGGACTGGGAGGGACAAGTAGGTTTTGGGGACCTGACCAAGGCAGAGAGAAGCACACCTGGAAACGTCCTCGCACTAAGTGTCTCCCTGTACCCACTGAATAATCAGGACTATGTACCAGAGAAATATGCCAGCTCTCTCAGGAACAATCCTGATGGAGTTGCTTTGCTGAAGGAAGGTGTTATGTCTGCAGAATGCTTGCGCGTGCCTGTTTGAAGTATCTTATACCTTCCTCAGCTTAGCCCTGACATTGTGGGGTGGGAGAAATTTTGTAGGCGCACCAAAAGTCTGTTTGCCTCTGCCACTGCTGGACTGGTTTTAATTGAGAGAATGGATGACATCTGAAGTAGGTTTGCTCACTGCTTCCCCATTATTCTGGTGATGGGTTAAGCCTCTGTTTCCTCTGTGGAGCTGTGGGAATTTCAGCACTTCAGGGAATGCATCCAATAGCTGCTGCAGCAGGGACATGTGGGTGGAGATAGAGAACTAGACTCCATGGGAGATTACTGATTTTGCAGGGCAGCCTCTCTAATCTGTATTTTCTCTCTGCTTCTCCATCTTGTTCCTCTTAAAGATGCAGCTAAGCTGCCTCTGAATCTTAGTAATTCTGGTTTTTAGTAATTTGACAACTTCTTTCTGTCTTTAAAGTTACCTCAGTCCCATTGCTTTAAGCTTGCTTCTGTTCGTTGTAACTTTCAGGATTTTATTTACTACAGAGTGGGTAACAACAATGCTTTAGAGGAAGTCGATCATCATTTTTTAAGTTTTCTCTGTGAATTGCTGAAACATGAGAAAATGTAAGATATTTTTCCCCAATAGTTTTTCCCCCAGTTTTTTTGTCCATAGCAACACAATAAGCATGTGCTTCACTCTTTCCAGCCTCAAGTTATTCAAAGCAGACTATGCAAGTCAGCTATGTTGACGCCTGCTCTTTTAGTGCACATAATGCAAGACGGATGCATCATCCAAATGCATGCAGTTTTGAAGACTCCACTAGCTTTACCTCTTTCTTCATTTTCCGCTAATAGATAGCTCTTAGTCTGCCGTTATCATCTCGATCGTAGGAATGCTGCTTTGTGTTTCTGAGGTTTGTTTCCTGTAAGATATTGATATTTCTCAACTACTATCTGTTTCAATAGGACCTAAAGTTATTTCAGTGTCTTGATCATGTCCTAAGTAACCTCATTATTGTTTCTTTACAATAGAAAATATTGCCTGATTTCTATATGGCAAAATTGTTATTACAATCATGCATTTTATTATGCTTTCAAAAATCTAAATTACAAATAGAAGGAACTTTGTTTTTAACATTAACATTCTTTTTAACATTAAAAAAATCATAGTGACAACTCTTCTTTCACAGAGGAAGGACTAGTTTAGATTTCACCCACATTCTTCTTATGACCTGTGCTGAGCACCTGCAATCTTAAATATAACATGTCCTTTAATACAACAATAATAATGACTTGCGAATTAGGTCTGCTACTGAAAAGAGTGGTGGGGGAGGGCTGGAGAGGGAACAGCAGAGTGAAGACCAGATTTAGGGGGAGATGCTAAAAAACATAACAACGATGTATTTCTAGTGGTTTTAGTCTTGCATAGTTTCACTGTGTTTTCAATGCATTAAACAATAGTTAAAATATTGCAATAATTTGGAAGTTATGATGTAAAACGAGCAAGTGGAAAAGCTCTGCAGAACAAGGCTCCCAATGAATCTGAGTACTACTGATTAACACTAGTTTTTGAAATGTTAATTAGTTTTACACTTAACAGCTTGTCTTTGTCTAAAAGGGCATAGGAGCAAACCTTCCAGAGTGAAGACTGAGCAGTTTTTAACTCCTTGGTGACAAGAATTGGCGCACATTCCATTGCTCTCAATAGCACCATGAGCAGACAAGAATTAATTAGCTTTGGTGATCAGTAAGATAAAAGAATGCAAGCATCCGAATTAGTTAGCAATGACAAGAGGGGGAAAGAAATATTAAGTAAATTAAGATGTACACAGTAGTTACTGTCCAAAAGCTAACTTCATCCCACTTACTAGGATTGAGAGCCTTTCCAAAATATGAAATTATCTCTCTGCAATAGCAGTGTCTAACAGCATGCATAATTGTTTTATTCGTTTAAGTGTAACTTGGAGGCACGTTAAAGACTGTGATGTATGCTAAATTGAAGGAAGTAGAAGGGATTAGAGAATGATAACATAGGAATTGGGTATTCATTATATATTTCAGTTTAAATCATTGCATTCGAATCTATGAGAATTTAGACTGGACTATTTGTTTGAGGTTTTTAACCCCTAAATGAAGATTCTTCGTATTTTTCTATTTTCAATGGACTAAGAACTAGCAACAACAAAAAGGTTCAGGACTCAATAACATTTACTCTTGGGCTTCATACACAAACCCCAATCTAGCTGGTAGTGATTCAAATGGTAGGTTGGAGATTTAAAGTGCTGGGCCAGATAAAGGGAACTACAAAGCTTGGTGCCCGGCTGGCTCTTCACAAGAGGCCAGTGACAAAGTGAGCAGGGAACTCTGATTTGCCGTTACTCCTCCAGGCCTGGTTGTCACATCCTTGGAGCCAAGAGGGAAACGTGCTATGCTGCTACTTATTTTGCATGTGTTCCAGCAGATTCAGTTCTCTGAGGCTGTAAGTGGAGCAAATTTCTTGCATGCTAAGTTCATGTATATATTTTCAGTTAACAGAGAAGTGAAAAAAGGCAACGTTAAATTTGAATTAGGCAAACCCATAAACACTCCATTTAGGTTTCAGGTTTGCCACAAAGCTCAAAGAACTTGGCAAAGCAAACACAGCTTCTTCCCAATGTCTGTGCTACGGGAGTGATATCCTGTAGTGTGGAAGTAGTCTTGGCTTATCCTGTAGTTTGCTGAACACCTTTCTAGATTATTGCAATTTGCAGCATTTGACAGATTTAAGCAAAAATAGAAATTCTCTTACTGGTTCAAGTTTCTGTGTGAAGACTTCAACCACTTCTACTTTGCAAACAGGCCAAATTGTTTCTAAATGCAGAATCTGGGTTCAGGGGGATTTTTTTTCCTTCTCCTAAGGGGAATGCTCTGGTAGTGGCTAGATTTTCCTGAAAAGCGCTATGTATACCATGAATTATTTTACTTTTTTTGGTATGCATCTTCCCCATCTTTCCGCAGGGTTTTGGAATTAGCAAGTTCCATGTTAATTCTGGCTGAATTTAAAATCTTTAATTATGGAACAGTGTCCATCTGAAAATCCTCTCATATCAATTCCTCCCTTTCCCAGAAGAATTCAACCGAGGCAAATGTAACACTGAACCTAATTCATATAGGTCAACTGAACATTTTCACTAGAGAAAATGACCTTATTGTGTTTGCAAGCCTAAAAATGTCAAATCTGTACAGTTTTATGTATGTTTTCAAGAAAAAAACTGAAACTGGTTTTTAGCGACTGGTTTTAGAAACTGCAGAAACTGCATTATGTGTGTACAATGTGGGTGTAATACTACATTGGTCAGCAACCAGAATGTAGAAGGTAATGTGCAAGAGTTTTATATGCTTCTCAGAACTATAAATGAAGTGTGAGTGGATTTTAAACATTTTGATTAGCACCACAAAGATTTTAATGCTTTATTTAAGCAGTTTGCTATAGGGCAAACACATTTGGTAGACAAGTGAAATGAAAGCACGGGCATCAGTTTCTCTGTTTTCTATTAAGTAATGTTGCGAAGTAAGCAGAAGTTGGATTCAGATATCAGATAATTATCTCCACACTATGTGTCACAGTAAATAATTTTAATTGGTTTAACTTCAGGGACCATTACTGGCCTAATTAGAAACATGAAAAGGCTACAAGTATTAGGAAATATCCTGAAGGAATGAGAATATTAGCAATTCTGCCAAGCCACTTTTAAAATAGTACACAGTAGCAGACACATTTCAGTAAAAGGCAGATTACTTGAAAGGTGCTTTTAGGAAAGCAGTACTTGTGGGTTTGCAATAAGAGAACTTGATGGGTAAGTGTAGATATTGTATGGCTGACATGTATTATTACTGTGTTAAAGACACACTAATCTTATTCTGATTGCTACTTTTAAAGACATAGGTTAACTTCCTCTGCATAACGTTAAGAATAACGGAGTTGTGAGAGCTTGTGGGCAGTGAGGAAGAAGAAAGAATCACCATGGCAAGCTAGTTATTTTGATTTTTTAAAAAAGACACCCCCCCCCCCATCCCCAAAAATCCCCAACCAGGTTATATGGAGTTTGGAAGGGAGGGAAGTTTGAAATACTTCCGTTGACAGTGTCTGTCAGTTTCTTCAGTGCATCAGGGGAGCTACGTAAAAATGAGTTTTGGATTCCTGATTCCCCCCGTCTATCTGACGTTTTGGACCTTATGTGCAAGTATTCACATTCCAAATGAGATCATGAGGCAACGATCTTGCATTGAATGATGCCTTCTGGTTTAAGCCTTTCCACCGCTTCTTGTGCCTGGAGCAAGTTTTAAATTTTCTTGCAGCTCAATAGCTTGGAGGTGTACTCTCTGACTCGTTTGTCACTGAGAGCCAATGGGCAAGCAGTGGGGAGCTCAGAAGGTGTTGTTTACCAGAGCTCAGATCTCTACTAAGTGATTCACTCATAGAAAGATTCAGCTGGACAAACCTTTCCTGCTCTTACGCTAAGCTGATTTCTGGAAACACTGTAAATAATATGAATGTGCCCCTTTGTTTTACTGAACGTGTGGTTAGCTTTGAATTTATTCTGCCGCTGTACTTGGTAGTTGATTTGTCTAGTTATTCTGCTTTCAGAATATTTATTAGTCACTTAACCCCTTTCCAAAAGGTATTGCTCAGCTTTTAGATGTACCTGAGCAACACTAGGAGACGAGTTGCCATTGCACATTTTGGAGGGTGGGGGTGGAAGAAGGAGGGAAGACGTGCTCCAAGGGAGTAGTTTAGGTGGGTCCTCATGCTCTTTCATGCAGTGGTTCATATAATGTGCCAGAGGAAGGAGGTGCAAGTAATACCATAGAGGAAAATTTTTATTACAGCCTTAGGTGAATTGGCATTTGTTTAGTGTTGTGCTTTGGGTTAATTGATAGAAGTAGGGTAAACAATTGCTAAGAAGACACAGCGGTGGGGACAGCTGACCACCTAGGTTGTTTTACTGCTGGAGAACAGCATCAAAGGTTTAAGCAGCATGTGCTGCTTGAGCAGTTGATCAACACCTGCCACTGCTACAGCAAAGGATATTTTTGTTGATATTTACAGAAATACTTCAAGCTATGTAGATGTAAAATATATGCATCTTTTCTCTGTTAATCTCTATTCTTCTATTAACCTGTGGGAATTCTGCTATTCAAACACGTAGCCAAAAATATTTTCTTAGTGTTGCACTCATCTAAATTTTAAGAACGTTCAATGTCAATGAGTTCTACAGATTGTGTACCACCTAACTCCTTTTATAACGTTATCTAATTTCACTGAGCACAATTTTGTTCTCATAGAAGATGAGCTTATTTGACATTTTCCATAATTCTCCTTTGTCAGGTTTTCCTGTCCCCAAGTAAACAAAAACATTTCAATCCCTACAGACTCTCTGCACGTTTTAGTCTTGTTCTGCCAGAGCTTTTCTTGGCCTGTCTCTAAATCATGCCTTAGAGAGAGTGATCATCGCCAAGCAAAATATGCTACATGTGAATACTCCATTTTCCACAGAACATTCCTTCTATTTTATATTTCATTCCTTCTGTAGCATCACCTGATTTACACTTGTGAAGACTATTAGCTATTAAACAAAATTTTCCACTGATTTAGCCAGTATTTTTCTGACTGAAGAGTGCTTACTATGCTTAAAATGTGAAAAGGGCCAATAGATCATGTATGGGATATAAGCATAACTTCACCATTGTGTGAATACATTGGTGTGAACACGCGGAAGCAGTGAAACTGCTGAAACTGAGCATTGCTTTAGGTAGTGAATACATAGGTAAAACTCTGATTTTGTCAAACTAATGAATATACCAGCATGGTCACATAAGGCTTAGAGAAAAGAATTTCAGTAAAATGGCTTTCTGTGACTGCCTAACTTTTCAGCTATGTTTTCTGAAAGGTTTAAATGGTGCCTGATGTGTTTTTGCTACTTAACCTGAAAAGATGTCACAGTAACAGAGGTTAGGAGTATATGAGAAGGTAATTTGGGGCATGCAAGAAGAGCAACAGAAGAGTTTCTCAGTGTCAGCACAGTCCTCCTCTAAAAAGGCAGATGTTTTAATGGCCCACTCAGCACCTGTCCTTAGCTTGAAGGATTTTCAGACGAGAGAATTTTCCTTTCTTGTGTCAATCCAGTGCTTCACCCTCAATAAATGAATGTTTTTATTCTATGTATGCTTAAGAATTGAGAATAAAGTACTTAAAAAGAAGGTTCAGCTGGGAATCATGCCCTGGAAGATTAGTTTAATTCAAAGTTTAGCCTTTGCCATGCCTGTGTTTGCAGTAGGTTTGCCATGAAACCTATGATAGAGTAAGGAAAAAATGAAGTTGTACCTTCTGAGGAAAGATCCTTCTACCAAGTTAGAGTAATCCCTTGGAGTCCACTGTAGACCACATCATGCATAGCTGGTGGTTGTGGGAAGTGTTAAGGTATGGTGAAATATAGAGGGGAAAAAAAAAACATGAGAGAATGTGATATCTGTCTTTCTCCTCTTAAGAAACTTTGCCAAGGATCCTGGATTGTACTATGTAGGAACATACTGGCCCCCCTTGAATTTCACCATATCGTTCAGAGAGGCTGCTGCCTAAATAAAGATCCATCGAAAAAGAAAAATCTTGCCTGGCAAAGAAGAAAATATGGTTTCACCACCGTTGTAAATTTAGAAGTATATGTAACACTGTAACTCAACTTCTTGGACTTTTTCTTCTTTCCAAAAAATGCGCTAAGGATTTTGCAGTCATTATTTTGTTTTCTGCTCTCTTCCTTGTCTAAATTTCATTAATGTGGGGTTCATTGTTCCATTTGTGTGTCACTGGTTTGCATCTGAAAGTGATTCCGCATTTACGGGCTAGGCTTTTCCAAACACTGTAGCACTGTGAATCCGGGTTTATATCTGTGACTATCTCCGAGTTTCTTTATCTGTCCTAGGCAGCAGGTTTCTTATCTGACAGCCTTATAATTATGGAAGTATCTGCATATTAATGATTCAGTGCTTACATAAACAACTGGCCTTGGAGAAATCTAATGAACTAACTTGCAGGATTTGATTTTGCCTAATTAAATGTAAATAATGTTTAATGTTGTATGTGACAGGCTTTCTCCAGAAACTTATGGAGTTTTTTATGTAACCAAAGCACTGTTATGAATGCAGAGTGAGGGCCATAGCGAACATCATGAAATTGTATGTCATGTTTTGTTTTCAGTAATTATCCATCTACCTCTTCAAGTAGAAAGATGAGAGTATTTAATATCTGGTACAGCCTATGATACTGTGTATCAGGAGATGTTTACACTCTGCATAACCAGGTGGTAACCTCTGAACTGTTTCTCCTCTTTCTCTCAAAGCAGGCAAACTATGAAGGTGAACAAAAATTTTTGAACCTCAATCACTTTCATATCGACCAAATCCTTTTTTCAACATTGTCTTTGCCCTTCCTTTCTGCAATATTATGTGTTAGCAGTTTGAAGTGTATTTGACCATTAGATATAAACCAGGCCAGTTTCGATCATCTGTTGCTGGGTCTCAGTTTCATTCCAGAGGGATGTTTTGTGAGTGAGACCCAGAGCAAAACGCAGCAATTTTTTGGCACCAGTAGTGGTAGGCTAATTATTTCACTTTAAAACAACCACAACTATTTATAATGTACGTAAGCGTATGTGTGTGTGTGTGTATAAACATACATGCATAGGTATACATGAAATTATTAGAGTGATTAAGGTTTGTGCTGCTACTTTGACCATTCCTTAAAGTAATTCCAAATACTTCTGTATGGTGATTTAAAGCTCTGTAGAAAATATACTATTTTATTTGAGATTTGGAAATTTTATAACACTCTACATATGACTTTGTGAAACTGTTTGTAATATGACTGAGAGTCTCTGCAGGATAGAACTCACAACCTCTGGGAAAAGACTGAGTAGCTATTTCTGTTCCAGTCTATGCCTCTCCATGTGGTCTCTGTGTAATTCAGATAACTAAATCATGACAGTCCTGCGAGACTGTCTGTGAGGAATATGCACACCTCAATTTCCTTCTTTCTACAAGGCTTTTTTTGAGGCAGAAAGGGGTTAAAATTTTTGCCTGGGATGAGAGCCCGAAGAAGGCTGGTGTTCATTCAGCTGCTGAATGAGCTATCAATAATTGAATAAGGCCATTACCTGAGGAAGACACCTTGGATAAGATAATGGGAGACAGCATCCCATGAACGTTATTTTTTATCCATGAACTTTTTTCCTTTTCCCTTTCCACTTCTCAGGAATCTGGAAAGGAAATCAGGTATAACTAAATCATGGACAGATATTACAGGGGCGAGGAAGAGGAGCTGACATCTGGAAAAGGAAAGGGTAATGCGGGTAGCACATCTTTCCTGCTTTTATGGGACATGAATGGATTTGTCCTGTGTTTTTGTCCTATAGATGTTTAAATCCTGGTAAACAGGAAATGCTTGTTTGTTTCTAAATATTTTATTCCATAGCTGTAAAGTTGCCAGCATTTGTTTCCATTACAAGGGTAAGTCTTCATGTAAGTGGATCTGATGGCAGAGAAATAAATAAGTGTGCTTTCATTCCATGGACAAATCCTAAGAGTTTAAAAAAATAAAAAATAAATAAAAACACAAGTTTTTTTTCCTCATACCTATGCAAGGGCAAGTTTTGAGTGTTACGTGAGGAATTTGTATAAAGGTCAGTGGCAAAATCAAAATCTGCTAATTCAAAACCATGCTACTTCTCAGCGGGGCTCAGAACAGGACAGATACTCTGTATTTTGGTCCTATGTTACACCTGATGTTAGTGTTCCTGAAGCTGTTTCATTTTCAATGTGTATATAATTGAACTTGTTGGATTTAAACAGATTTTACGATAGTGGTATACATATGTGAGATCAAAGCCAGATTCAGTGCATCTTCTTTTGGTTGATGTACACTTCCA